>NW_006799948.1:5016239-5033281 GCF_000485575.1 Poecilia formosa
AAAAAAAAAAAAAAAAACGCTTTTGCAAGGTACTGTATCCAACCAAAAAAAGTGGAAATGAACTGAAAATAAAAACGCAAAGTCAAACTATTGACAGTTTATATTGATCCGTCTCTAAATCTCCTAATCCCTAATCCTTCCTTTTATAAAGGTTTCAAAAAGTTATTTTGTGTCCAAATTAAAAAAACAAAAAAAAAAACAAAGAAAAGTTGCAGTCAATACATTGGGGCTTGAGACAATTGCACAATGTTTTGTGATCTTATTCCGGAAAAAGAGAAAGAAACTGCAGACAGAGACAGACATTGGAACGACTAAATAGTTCAACTAACAGAGAACAAGGAGGACAAGGACCTCTTCCTCCCACCATCTCTGAGTCATTGCATTCTCCTCCCACATCCATCTCAATGCTTGATCTCATATGACACTTGCACCAAAGAAACCCCTGATACAGCACCCAATGACATGCGCCGAAGGATGAGCGTGTACACAAAGACATCTATAACTGTCATATGCCTGGAGGGATGAGTATGTAAAGCTGTGCACGCTTCTATGTATACAGAAGTAAAACCAGAGCTGAAAGTCACACAGAAAACAGGCGTTCACACCTATACACTTGCTGTAGGCCAAAGGGAGTTCACCATGGCAACAGGAGAATGGGGCAGTAGCTTGCAGTGTGCGGATGAAACAGGTGAGTGAACAGATAGCACTTGCATGTGGATGCACACACAAGCAGCCACATTTGATGCATATGCACACGAGCAAACGGGAACTGTAAACTCCAGTACTTGCTTGGGCATTTTAAGTTTTTCAGATAAAGCAAACATGATCCTACATCCCCTACAAAAAAACCTTGACTGCAGCATTAAATAACTGCAGAAAACAAGCATGCTGAAAATGGAGCACAACAGTTATGCGCCTGAGTATGTGTGTGCAACCATAGAAACTAAAGGAGGCTCCAGGCTATAAATGTCCCATAACAGAGTAAAGCATCATAGATATGCGGTGCAGCAGTGTATTGTAATCACTTCTAAGATGATCTGATGATGTTGTCAATAAATGACCGGCGAAATCATTAGGTGAAGCGCGTAATCACTGAATCGTTTACATTTCAACCTACTGGTTACAATGCAAAAAAAAAAAAGAAAAGAAATGCAAGCACAGTAACAGATTACCATGGCAACGGAATAAACTCATGGAGTCATATTTCAGTGAATGCACAGTGAAGCATTGAAACAACATAATTCAACTTCAAAATCTCATTGGGAATCAGTCGGAGATGAAATTTCCAAATTTGAACAAGAAAGTTTCCAAAGACGGACCTGCAACTTGAAAGCGGCTGTTCCTATTGAGTTAAGTAACGTTAGGGGGAGACGATTGAATTGGGGCCGTCGTGTCCGCAGCTATCGACTGCGTTGTCCTTGGTGAGAGGGGCATTGCTTGTGAATTAAATTGGGCAGTGTTCCACAGTGATGCAGACAAGGAGACGGGCTATGATGATGGAGTGAAACCATTAAAAGAGCAGAGTGACTCCGAGACAGCCACAGGGAATTGGGTCAGCGGCTAATTGGATAGGAAGACATCAGTGAGTCCTTTGTGTGTCTACACACACACGTGTGCACACACCTTCACACCTGCATTTAAATGACTGAAAGCATGTCCAGTAAAAGGTTGTTACATTTGGATAATATACAAGTAGACACAGACTACCTATGACACCTGACACTATTTAGCAAGTGGCATATATTATTTTTTTGGCTGCATGCGTCTGAGCATATTATCATAAAATAACAGTTTATTATTAACAGTGACCGAGCCAAGATATGAAACACGATTATTCATAAAATCCTCTCAAGCATGCATACAGACCTCTTACTCACAACCCATGTGTGCACACACAAGGAGCCACACTCAGAATGCACACACACACACACACACACACACACAAATGCGCATGTCTCCTTGCACCCTATTTCGCAGTACAGTAAGTAAAGGAGGCTATAAATAGAGTTTAGCAGACACTGTTGTGATGCCGAATAAATTCAGGGGGATCTGCTCAGTCCTGCATTTCTCTGTGGTAGGGCAGAAACGAGTGGATCAAATGGAGAAAGTGTGGAGCAGCAGAAAGAGGGTGAAGCATTATGCTGTATCATGCTACAGTCAGGGCTGAAGAAGTGCAGGACAAAGGGTGGGGGTGCATTAGGAAGACAAAAACACTTGGAGAGACACTCACTCTGGCCATGCTGTATCTTATTTCTCAGCACCAGATAGTTTTACACACCTTCTCTCTTTTTTGCGAAACAATATTCCTCCCCCCTCCTTCTACATGAGAACTCGCCATATTGATTCACGTCATGTAAGATGATAATAAAGCACGATGACATATCCTGTTATGTAAAGTTTTCTGCATCGAAACACCTTATCGGTCCAATCCAGGGGTGTTTCAGTAAAAGTAGCATGTTGTGTTCTTGCGATTTGTTTGAGTTTTACTCCTAAGTCGGAAATTCCACTCCTAAGTTTGGAAAATAGAATTGAACGCCAGAGAAGTTGGCTTTCAAAGAATCCTGAGTCACCCTGAGTTTGAGATTCAATATGGCTGCTGTGAGCACTGATTTGCAGAGATAAACTACATTTCTGGCAGACTATCTTAAATTAACCAGAGGCACACATATAGTTCCAACTAAAACACATTATCCATCTGAAATGAGCTGTCAATAATCCCAAACCAAAAATATATATACTGTATATATTAACAGCAGAGTCAATCTGCAAGTTCATAAAATAAATAACCACAGAGGACCGAAAACTCTCCTTGTGGCACTCCACATGTCAGAAGAACATCTTCATAGATAATCAGAAATAAAAAAAAATCAAAATATTATGACATAAGAAATCAAAAGCTGCAAAGATAACTAAAATCGCCGAAGTAACAACATTTCTGATTCTATGAGAAAACTTTTTTAAAAAACATTGTTTCAATTTATATGATATGGAAAGATTTTCTCTCTAAAGTTTAATGTTGAAAATTCATCTCATTCCATTTTCCATTATGTGATCTTTTTTTTATTATTATTATTATTATTCTGTGCAGCTCACTTTCCAGACTACTTCATTATGCATGTTTAGAGGTAGAACTTTGGGACTAAAAGAGAAGCTTTTCCTTACTTTGCATTTACTTATGCATGAGAAAGAGAGGCGAAGGGAAAAAAAAAAGTCAGCTGGCAGGCTGGGAGCAGAGGAGGAGAGATGAGCAGTGTGGAAAAAGATAAAGCCGAAAGATGAGGAGAGAGAAAGCAGATAGGGGTCAAAGAGGCAGCCGGGAGGGAAGATGAAAGATCATAATGTGGAGAAGAAAAGGGCAGCGGAGTGATTTGGATGCATCTGGTACAAATTAACAGCAGGGGCTGACAGCACCCAAGTGTGTGCGCAAGAAAGACTGAATTATTCAGAGACAAGCTGTGGCTCACTGAGCAAATGCTAAGTCGGCATAGGGATGCAGACACACTTGCTCGGGCTCTGCTTGTGATCGGGGGAGCCTCTCGCCTCCTCTGGGTCCCACAGATGGGATAGAAAATGTGTCACTGGGTCAAACTCAGACTGGGACGGCCATCTTGGAGCAACCATTCCAGGAAAAGGGCCAGGTTTTAAACAAGGATTTTGAACCTTTTGTTTTGTTTTTGTGTTTTTAGCGCCGACTAAGTGGACACGGTTAGCGCTGGATGCTTTTAATCCATACGTTTCATGTTATTCATCCCGGTCTCCTGTCTTTACACGTATAATTCCTCATCCATTCTTTATTCCTGGTGTACTTTATCACATGCGGAGCTGTTTGCCCTGCTCCGTTGACGGATCGGCGGAATGTGGGATAGCCGTCTAACCTCGTCACCTGTCGAAATCTGCTGCATGAGTGCCGCCGTGGAAATTAGCGCCCGGATTATGCAAATCCAAATTGAACTGTGAAGCTAAGAGGCTCGGCACAGTGACCTCGTCATCACACACTGAGCACAGATTGACGTACAGTTTTGTCACACACACACTCTGAGACACACATAGTAAAGCAAGCACAATATTTTACACACCAACGCCGGTACAGTCTGACAGCCTCACAAATCGTTGCTTTGTGCTCCTGCATGCATGTCTGTTTGGGAGTCTGTGTGCATTCCTGCCGCTGTGCATGATGTGAATTATAATTTGGTCATTAGAGCCTTGTCCCAAATTACCACACACACGCACACACACACACACACACACACGCACACACACCCCAACATTGACGGATGCACAGGCCACTGGTTTCTCCAGCTGTGCCTGCTCAGCCTGCTCTTTGTTGGGTGAGTGCACCTCTTCCAGCAACAGGAATAAAACCCTGAGCTGTTTAGCGAGGCTACGCAAAAAGGATACAAAGACTCAGATAGCGCCTTATTAGTTCTACATTAAAAACTCAAAATGAACACTGAGAGTGGTTCAATTTTGTCACTTCTGGTAGGTCTGTAGCAGGATAAAAGTTACTGCAAACACAAGAAAACATGACAGGATTGTTGTTGTTTTTTTCTACAAAGGATTATGTAGAAATCCCCCCACCCCTAAAAAAAACCATACAATTAAAAGGAACAAACAAATTATCATCTATGTTTGTCACATTCTCCTTTTTCATTTTGTTGTTTTTTTATCCCAATACTGTTCACATGAGCTGCCATGAGCTGCATAAAAAGAACAAAAAAAATTTTTTTTTTTTTTCTTAAATCAAAAAGTATGTTTTCCAGTAAGGATTTTTTTTTTCTTTAGACATGAAAAGACAAGACAGAGGGCGGCATCTAAAGCTCACCCAGAGCCACATTTTTCTTCAACTCTTGAACATGATAAGTATTGTTTTACTGCTGCAGTTCTTGACGAGAAGGACCTGAGTCTGTACAGCTTAATGAGTAGATAGTATGAAATATAATGATAAATTCTGCCACTTGTGCAACATATCATGCTAATTAAACATCTTTTATGAAAAAAGGTCTATTTCTCTCACACTGCTTTTTTGTCTTCTGAGCTAATAATGTTTTTGTTTTTTTTCTCTCTATATATATCTTGAGTTGAGACATCAAGCGATACTCAGCTTGTGCTAAATGAAGAACGATCTTTGACCATTTCAAAGAAAAGAGCAGAAAAATAGGGTGAGGGGAAAAGATGAGCGGAGGAACATGGAACATTTCATCTGTCTTCATCCGCGTCGTGCCGGAAGGTGACTTCCTGTCTGAACTCTGATAGATGACATGATAACATAATACAAACAAGAATTTGTTCTCAAGTCTTCTGCACGGCTTCCTTCACACGCGGCCGTGCTCACTCGTACAGTCTGCCGGATTTAAAATCTAATGGTCTGCATTAGCTCAGCTTTCCGTTGACATTTCACGGGCAGACGAGCTTCGGCTGCTAAATGCGAGCGCGCGCATATATATGTGTGTGGACGGTGTGCGGGAGAGGACAAAGTAAAACAAGGAAGGCGGATCAGGAACAGACGACGAAAGGGACGTGGGCAGCTATGAACAACAGAAAGAACTGAGATCCAGTAAAACCAAGACAAATGGTTAAGATACACCACGGTTTAGATGTGTGTTGGTCTTAACTTTTACCAAATTAATTACAGTGGATTTACGGGGGTTGAAAACCAAAATCAAACAACGTAAACACAAAAAGGCTTTCATCAGGCAACGTGCTAAAGTTATTCAGCAACGGCTCAAAAAACAAATGCAAAGACAACGTTTTATGTTTGCCCAGCGTTCTGTCTAGGATTTTACTCAAATTCAATTCTGTTTCTTTCCTTTTTCCAGTAAACGCAAACAAGAGTTTCACATCTTTTACTGTCGTTCCTCCTCCTCCTCCTCCTCCTCATCCAACCACTTCCTCTCATTCTTCATTTTTCAGTGACACAGACGATCATATCCCCTCCCGGGGGGAATTGCATGTAACTTAATACGGGTCAGTGATACACACCTCTAACCCAGTTAGTGTGGAGCTGGGAGTAGCCTATTTGTAAAAAAAAGAAAAAAAAATATGTATGGATGGATGAGTCTATTTCTATGTGCTAGAATCCATCATCTGCGTTAATGGATGCTCTCTCTCTCTCTCTCTCTCTCTCTCTCTCTCTCTCTTTCTCTCTCTCTCTCTGCTGGAGGTCATTAACAGGACCTTTAGCAATTTTCACTTCTTACTGACCTTTGCGCCGCTTCTTTAAATGCCCACAATAACGATGATGATAATAGTAAGGGAGTCTTTCCCATTTCTGGTCCATTTGGTGATGAATATGCCTGGGAAGAAAAGCAACAGAAAAAAAGCATTTTGTGCAGTTCACAGGTTTAGGCGTTGCTGTTTGAGTGGAGAAATAATTGAGCTGGATTTCTACTTAATCTCCTGTACAGCTGGAGCCAGATAGTTACATACAATGCTTTAAAAACATGATTTTTTTTATTTATTTATTTATTTATTTATTTATTTTTTTTGGCAGAAGTTGAATTAAAAATGACCCACTCTTTAAGAACGATGTCAAAGTTTGGGGATTTAGCAGCACTGCAAGGAAAATTTGGGGGGGGAAAAAATGGAGGAGAAAAGGATTTTCGTAGTAATGCCAAATGATGACTCGGGGCAGATGAAAAGACAAATGAAGGAGTGAGTGTCATTTTCGCGTCCTTGTGCGACGGGAACATTGGCGACGTGTCTTGCTAATTACTTATGGAGCGACAGACTCCTGCTCGAAATCACCTGTAAGGAAAACGCGCTAGAGGGCATCTCTGCTTGATTTACGCTCGTTATGAAGCCACCATTCTGATGGCAGATGCTTTATTTTTGAAAGTGCAATAACTGGCTGCTGTGATTTAGATGAGAAAGATTAAAGAAGCCGCCTGGTCATTCGTGATTAACGCTAAAACAACGTGGCTCCCGCTAAAGTCGGCCCGTAAGGCGTCAAATTGATTCAAACCGAACAAGAAGTCGATTATAGAGAACAAGAAGGCCACGCAAACAATAATCCTATTGTTATTCTCATTTTCAGATTTCCTTCAGGGTACTCGGCTGCGATTGCGCCCAATGAAAGAACGTGCAGGGCTTTTACCTGGTATCAAATTCACTTAAAGCTGTGTGACTACATCTTAACCCAGCTTAACTTCCCCCCGCAGAGCAAACCCAGACTTAAACAGTCAAGCTGCAAGCTGAAGAATTAAAAAAGAGCCTATGGAGGTTCTTTTGTCTATCTGGACAGGCAGGATACCATGAGAGCTCATTAAAAGTTAGAAGCTTTTCTTTGCTTTGCGGTTATATGTTTTTTTTTCCTCCTCAGTGCTTTTCCTTTCCAGTGCTGACAGCATTCTCCTTTGACATTTTATAATTTTATTTTTAGAGCAGTGAAGCACATCATAAGGTTTGATACTGTGTTTTATTTCCATATCCAGGGAACTTGTTTGACTCATCAAGAACTCTAAGAATAGTCTTTGCATAGCGAGAAAGAAAGAAAGAAAGAAAAAAGGTTGCAGTCTGGTAAAAATGATCACAGTGAGTTTGATTTTCACTACATAAGCTAAATATTTGTTTGTCGTTTCACTTGGGCACTTGTTTATTTCAGTTTTTGTGTTTAGGGGCAAAACCCTGATAACTAGGGTTGTAAACCTTTGTATCAAGAGAAATTAGGGGAATACTCGAACACCCCTAATTTCTGCATTACAGCCAACAGCAACAGCAGTTTGGAGTAAATTTCCTGCAATAGTCTACAATGTGCTATACATCCCCACAGCATGATGCTACTACTACTGTGTTTCATGGTGGAGATTATGTGTCCAGGGCAATGTGTAGTATTAGTTTCCCCCCACAAAGAGAGTCAGTTTTTGGTTCCGTCTGACCGAAGCGCCATCGCTTAACAGTGGCTTTCTTTCCAATGGCTGCAGAATTTCAAATAAAAACCCAAAAGTTTATTTCAGAGATTCATGTAAATGTACGTATAATTACTTTAGCAACTATAACGGAAAAAAAAAATCTAAGAAAATAAATGCTTTTAGAAACAGAAAACAGATCACAGTGACTAGAAACTATGTCTTTTTCTTAAGTTGAGTCATTATTTATAACAGCAGGAAAGGAACAACAAAAAAACTGAGTAAGTAGATAAGAGCTTAGGATAAATGCCATCTCTTCCTTTTATTTCAAGAAACATTCAAACTGAAGCCGCCTGTGTCTGAAGAGCATCCAAACACACTGAAATACGGAATGAGTCATGTGCCATAGGTCAGCTAATGCCTGACAAGTCACCTGCTGCTTTTTCCTGTTTACCTCCTGATGCCACCGATGATGGACAATATCCTGCTCGGCTTTCCACTGGACCTCCACGCTGCCACACATACACCACTGACCTATATAACCCACTCCCACTTGTTCCCCAACATTCCTTTTCCTTCTTTTCTACTCCGTCTCATCCTATCAGTCAGACCCTGGGACGCCTCATTTGTGTGTGGGGACGTACACGGAGGACGAAAACACAGCGGAGGAAGACTGAGACAAAGTGGGGTGATGACAAAGCGTAGGCTAAAGCAGGTAGTGAGACAAAGGCGCCGTCGCCACTGATCCATATCTATAGCGCTACGGGTCTGCATTCCCCAGCTGGAGGTGGATGAACCAATCAGAGCATGACACACATCCATAGAGCCTTAGTATCCCATGGCTACGATATTCCAGACCTCCCATGGGGTGCAAAGCGGATGGAAAACAAGATGGACTGGATTCGCAGATGAACCCGTTCTACCTGACGTGTCCCATAATCTCCTGAAAATGACTACAGAAGTAGCCTGACATCTATAAACAGACTCTCTCGCCATGTACCGGCTCGGTCCCCGGGCGAGTAAAATTAAATCGCCCTGTCCACTGGCTGCTGTCTAGACGGAGAAGAAAGGGAAGAGGAAGAGAGGCGGAGAGGTCAATCTGCAAAGCCCCGAGGCAGACAGAGGACTGTCTGGCAACAGGTACACAAAGCGCAGCACTGAGTTAAGTTGGAGAAGAGGGCAGAGCGAGGAGTTAGGTGAAGAAAACAGAAAGAGGAGTTTGCAGAAAGGCAGCAGAGGTCTGAATCAACCGGCATCTTGGACAAACGGTGAAACGCGGCACTGGACTGTGAGAGACGATCTGATTTTCACCTGGACAGGAAGAGAAGAGAAAAGCATGAGGTGAACTACTCAGGGCAACAGATTGCTGTATTCATTTCATGCAGGCTGCTAAGTGTTCAAGGTGGGAAAGGCTGCCTCGGAAGCTCATTATCTAACCACACAGGGATCAATCTGTTCATTTACGTTCAGGGAGCCGAGCTATGGCTCAACTGCACCTCTGATTACATCCGTCATTCCTACCCCCTCGTTCCTCATCCTCCGTAGCTCTGGCTGTTTGGGGTTAGCTTGGATAGACCAAAATTATGTTGGTCCATCCAATTACATCCCAATAAACTGCAGAGAGATTTGTGACTGTAACCCTGCACACTGCAAAAAGCTGAAAAAAGGTATGGATACATCGGCAAGCCCTCTTCGTAGCATGTGTTGGTCCACATTTGGGTCAGGGAATTGATGTCCTGACAAGAATCCCCCACTACCTCTCAATTACCACCGCCTACAGCTGTTGTCTCCAGATTTTTCCATCAAAAATTCACCATTCTTCTTTTTCTACAACGTCCACAATTGTGCTGAATAAATCTTTTAAGCTGACATTTTTGGCTCATGTCTTTACAACTGAAAGATAGTCAGTGTGTGACGGTAGCCAGCTGCTTTTTGATTGAATATATTTGTATTTTTCAAACATAATAACATCTTATATCCAACTGCGGATTCCTGATGTTTATGAAATGGAACATAAGAATGCATTTTAGGAGCTTGTATCAGTACTGTACATACACATAACCACAACATTTTGGCAGTGCTTTTGGCGTGTTAACTCTTTTATGAAGCTGCAACATTACGTCAGAGCCGGTTGCTAAGTGTCTTCTTGACCCAATTTCCAGAACAACTGTCTTCTTAAATGTGAGAACAAAGAGAAAGTTGAACCGGAGTATCATTCCCTCTCACTACCTCTTTAAGTCTCTAGACGCAGAAGGAGTAACGGCTTCTGGAAAGATTATAAAACTTAACAGGATCATGTAAAGTGGAACACTGCCGTTTAACAGCGGGGAGAGGAAGTGCTGTTGTTTTTAACTGTGCAACGTAAATCCTGTTTCATATCAAAACCTTAGCTGGCTCGGTGTGCCACGTTAAACACACAACTTTCTCATGGTCCACTTCAATGGCTCATCGGTCGGGACGGCATGATCGGTATTTATTGACCTGAATTTTAAAGGAACAGAGCATGTTCTTTGAATAAATGTTCATATTTGACAAAAAAAAGTAACCGAAAAGCTATCCAAACCAACCTTTCCATCTCTGAAAATAAGATAACCTCTATGCTAACTCATGAATTAGCCGTGATTAACCACATTTTTCAAATTACCTAAACACACCCAGGCCCGATGATGGATTATAGAACCTGCCTGACAACATGAAGTAGGCTGAACAATCTCAAATAGCTATTTGAATAGCATTTTCTCTTATCTTACCCATTTTGAGTAGTGTGCAGCATATTTATTACTGTGATAATCAAACTTTAGACGAATATAAAAAGTCTTCTTTTTTTTTTTAACAGCATCCCAGGCTCTGAGTGTATACAAGATGAGATCTGAGTATCAAAAGCAAAAGATGAAGGAGAGCATCAGCAGAAACAGGGACAGAAGAGGAGAGTGGGATGTGTTCCTCCTGAGTCTGAGCCCTGGAAGGATTCAGAGCTGCACAGAATCCTTAATGAGGAGGGATTTACAAACGAGAACCTTAACTGCTCCCAGGAACACAGTGAACTCCCCTCAGCCCCCAGTCAGTTAGACTAATCAATCCCCTCGATCTCTTTCTCCTCACAGCTCAGGAAGGGGCAAAAAGACTCACACTGACTCTCTAAATGTGCAGCACTAAAATCTTTTTTGAAAAATATCTAAAGGTGAACAATGCACAAAATGAAAACAAAACAGGCTTCAAAGAGCTGCAGACTCAAAAAAAAAAAAAAAAAAGAAGACAAACGTTGTATGCACTTAGGTGTTCACCAACAAGCTCTGGGACGTCATAGACACATTACCCTGCTCAAGCTGCCAACGTGAGAGACAATATGGGAGCGCAGGGCCGGCTGTCTATTCAATAATAGCTCAAAATGGGGGGGGAAATGGCTTCTGAAATTACATTTTCTGGGGGTTGTGGGGTTAGTTCTCATTTTAAGTACACACAGCCGCGGATTCACATTCATTTCCTGTGTGACTCAGTCAAGCATCGCATCCGTCAAACGTCCCATAACTTAATCTCATAGCCGTTCGCAGATGTGACGGGATTAACAGCATGTCGGGAAAATATTTTCCCAGTTATCTCTTCTGTCAGGACTTTGGGTGTACGTGCTTTTCTTAGATCTCGTCTAAAGTTGGTAGATTTCGGTTTCTGCTGTTTGTTAGAAATGTCTGAGAAAACAGTGACGGCAACAAATAACTGGAGCAGGAAATCTTTGGTAGTATCTTGATCTGCACACTGTGAGGAGCATTTGCCACTGTAGTCGTTACTGTATGCAATTATATCATTCACAGTGTCCTCAGTTATTGCACTTTTCTCTGTTCAAAATCATTATTCTGTTGTTTTTTGTTGTTGTTGTTGTTGTTGTTTTTGGTGTTAGTAAATTAATATTTTCATGTGGAAGGGTTCCACCCAAGCAGGAAAAAAGGCAGTGTGACATTGCTGCCATCCAGTGGACAGCCCCACAAACACAAGACTTTGTTTTTTAACAAAAAATAATGCTTCTAACAGTTATCAAATCTAAGAATAACATCTTTTTTTTTTAATATGAGGGTTTTCCAAGCCAGATTCCAGGTTCCTCCACCTACTGTAATTTGAATTAATCTTTTTCTAGGTTCTTTCTATACTGTACGTTCTGTTCCGTTGTCAAAAAGTTTCCCTCCTCCATCCGTCCATCCAACCGCTCATCCAGCCATTTATCCGATCAACTGCTCAGCTATCCATCCATCCATCCATCCATCCATCCATCCATCCATCCAGTATATTTCTTTCCATTTTAACATATTAGCACAACAGCTGATGAATATGTGCTTTAAATGTGATTTTAAAGTTCAGTTTTTAAACTTGAAAAACTGGCTGAGAACACAAAGGAGTGTGACAGTTTCAGTCTGGAAAATTATGGCTTTTTGACATGTAAATGTGTAAGACCAGGACAGTTGTACCACTTACGCCCTACTACTGGGTTCATAGTTATAGGTTTCCTGCTCTTTCACACAAGGCCGTGAGCAGTGACAATTGTAACGGGAATTGTATCACTGAAGTAGGGAAGGAATGATGATGTCTATGTTGTTCCTACAGGTAACAACAGAGTGAATCCTGCAGACTGTGTGGTTAAAGTCTCCCACCACCACTAGCAAACGACAACATCGTTTATCAGACATTTTCCGTTGCACATGCAGTTAGTTTCTTTTATGTATTTTGCCATGTCTTTGATGTACATCGCACAGTGGGGGGGGAGGAAAGCTCACTCTGAAAAACTTGTGAGCAGAAGAAAACATAATTTCTTCCCCTTTGAGATCCCGTTGTGTGTAACTTTTCAATTCTGCTGCATTTAAACTGTGACTTCAAAGCAGGAGCCACTACAAAGGAAGGACTTCAAACATCAAACCTGACTGTTTCGCTCCAAATATGAATTTTATATATATATATTTTTTTTATTAAGTTGCATAGACAAAGAGATCTAAGGGTTTGTTTGTTTTTCTTTATTGAACTATAAATATTATTTCCTTACACTGTGACTCTCAAAAGTGTTTATGCCTCTTCAACCTTTGCACATTTTCTCACTTTACAACCAGAAACTTTGGTGTTTACTTGCTTGAATTGGCAAAGTCAACAAAGTGCATAATTGTAAAGTGGGAGGAAGTAATATAGGTTTTCTTTTTTTCTTTTTTTTTTTTTTGCAAGTTTGAGAAACTAAACATTTGCAAATATTCGGCCCCTCTCTGCACGTAATGCATACCTTTGTATAAAATCCAAATTGAATACAGATGCAAATCTATTTGTAAAATAGTTTGAAAACTTATGTATCACTTTCAACTGTGTTGAAATAAGAAAATGACTAGATGGTGACGAAATGGATACTTTTAGAAAGCACAGTCGGCTTGCTGTCACCATGTAGCAGTTCGGTTTTGTGATTCAGACCACGGTAAACAAAGCTGATTCATTCTGTTTTCAGTAAAACCCGCAAAGGCCGCTGATAGAATCTCTGTTTTGCATGAATGTGAATGCAGTCAAACATGCAACTGCAGAAACACGGTGCCAGGAGTCTGCAGCAGGTCGCAAACGTTTCCTGAAGTCTAGGATAATGCACTTAGAAACACCATATGTTGTGTTACATATGCAAAAACTGAATAGGAAAACTAATAAAGGCATCCACACACATATGCAAATCTAAATAAAAAACACGCTGCAAAGGAAGTAAGAAATGATGTGTCTGATATTTCATAAGAGGCTCGTGTTGGTTTCCTCACACAAAAAACAAAACTGCTGCAATATTTCATTAACACATACACACACATACTAGCGCTTATTTTTGTCCTGAAATAGATTTTATGACCGTTTGCATGTCGGTTAAGCACTCAACAGCGCCCCTCTGTGGCTGTTTGGTTGAATTGAGAGCAAGACTCACCTCTGTTTTCACTGGGCTGAATGGCTGGAGGCCGTGCAAAGGATTAGCGTTTGGATTAACGTCTTTAGAAGAAGCTTAAGGTGACAATGCACACAATCATATACATGTGTTATTCTCACAGGCTCTACTTCACACATAACCACAGAAAGCTTTCAGCAACACACACTGATGTTGCAACTGTGAAAATTTGCCCTCCATTTGGACAGACAGTATCGCTCTTGTATCTTATGTATCACTGGACTTTTTATTATTATTATTATTATTATTATTATTATTATTATTATCATTACGAGAACCTGTTGACATGAACAGAGACACGAAGGGAAGGCAAGATAGATAAAATGATCTATCTCGCCTTTCTTCATTTTGAACTTAGTCACTGGCATGATGCTGCCACCAACAATGGGGACAAAGTGTTCAGGTTCAAGTTCAGTGTTGCTAATCGGAGCGCCTCCTTCTACATGTTTTGCCGAGTCCCCTTCATGGCGTGTGGCAAACGTGACCTTCTGTGGTCTTCTTTCAACAATTGTTGTTCCTATCTATCTGAATTAGCGCTGTAATGAAATGAGATGATGTAGCTCAGCCTGGCATATCCTTACTGGCTCTAATCTCATGTAATCATCATTAATGACTTGTAATTACAGCGGCGTCACGACGTCGCAGCGGGACTGCGTCAGCGTCGAACGTCCTGACTCCAGATGCTGCCTTCAAATGCCGGTTAGAAATGGGTATTACCCCGTTATGTTTACTTCGTCGGCATCACGAAATTGCCGGTTTTAGCCGAAGTTGCAGCTCGAACTGCGTAATTATCATAACTATCATTTTTGACGTTATGCAAATTAAGTTTTAGGCTAATTTTGATGTCGGTTTGCGAATGTGTAATTTCTTATCTCCTGCTAAAGGCATTTGATGGAAAATCGACATGGTAAGTTGGCTTCATTATTTCACTGGAGCTGTACTGAATGGGGAGAGCATATTTATACACAACATTTGTTTGTTTATAACTCCGCGGGGGTGGGCCTCGGTTAGCCTTCCGGGAGCTGGTATTTCCGGGCTGCACTAAAGGCACCATCCGCCTGCTGCCGCATCTCTCGCTTCACCTTGCGGACGCAGCGGAAAAATAAATTAAAAACAACAATGTCAGGGAAAAGGACAACATAGTCTCTCCACAGTGAGTGACTGATCATGGCCAGTCGGTGGAGAGAAGGTCATCGCAGCCGCTCCAGGGAGCGTGGCACCAGCCTAAAAACAGCTGCTGCGCCCCGGCAACAGGAACCGTCCGGAGACACGGGGGACGTCGGGGAGTCGCTGCGAGAGCTGCCAAGATGGATGCGGCTCTACCTCTACGGCATGCACGGCGTGACTCTGGACGTCCTGCTCTCCTCCCTGCAGGGGCTCCTAACCAGTCGGGACCCTAAGCTGGTGGGCTTCTCCTCTCCGTATCTGTGCATCATGCACGCACTGACCCACTTCGCACTGGAGAAGATCTACTCCCAGAAGAAGTGCTTCCGAGGTCGGCCCGTGGTGTTCCACCTGGTCTTTTACCCGTCTGTCTACATCGGACTGCAGATCCTCGTCGGGAACATCAACACTCTGACCGAGCAGGTGCGAGTGGTGTCCGGGACGCAGCTGGTGGTCCACTACATCCTGGCTTTGTATTTCTCCCAGGTGTTCCATAGAGGGCTCGCGCATCTGCAGTACCAGCCCACCTCCCGCTGCGCCGACCTCTGGAGGAGCCTCGTCGGTCCCGATCATCATCATCATCATCATCACCATCACCATCATCCTTCAGGCGAACTTCCCGGGTTCGCCCGGTTCTTGTTTTTCGGCATGCACGGTTTCCTGGACGAGGTGTTGTTCACGTCTCTGTTCAACCTGGTGGAGAAAGGGGTGAGGGCCACCGGGGGCCACACGTCCCTGTGGTCCTTCCTGATGTACGGCAGCTGCAGCTTCGTGGTGGAGAAGCTCTACTTCCACCTGCACTTCGGGCGAGGCTGGGGGACCTGGCGGCGCCTGCCCATCTACATCTGCTTCATCTACACCTGGGAGTTCTGCTGCGGGCTGACGCTGAGGCAGTTTGACGCCTGCTCCTGGGATTACTCCCACTATCCGCACAACTTCATGGGACTCATCACCCTCCTGTACCTCCCGGGCTGGCTGATCCTGAGTCTGTACCAGGACGTGCTGTCTAACGTGCTGCTGAGAATAAGGTGCACCAAAGACCCAGACTGCGTGAGTGGGGAGAATGGAGAGGTCAACGGACAACTGGAATTGAAGAAAAAATAACTCTTAATGTACAAATCAGCTTCCTAACAGATCTATTTAAAAGAAGAAGAAGAAGAAGAAGAAGAAGAAGAAGAAGAAGAAGAAGAAGAAGAAGAAGAATATTCAGGTTCATCTCAGCAACTTGGAACATCTTCAATAAGTTCATACGTTTCTGTAATTCCGTTCAGAAACGTGAGTTACAGAGCCTCCCTCTGAAACTCATTTTAATTGACAGGTTTAAAATCTGAAGCATTTGCTTACTTTGAGAATAATGGCTTCCCAAAATTTAGCTTTTCAAAAGTCACAAACAGTAAAATGTAGAAGTGGTATATTTTCCAGTTTACAACTAATGGAAAGAACTCAGTCTTTGAAAGGTATCATATACAACTAATTTAAAAAGAAAAATCACACATACAAAGTATGCCCGCGTACTATGCAATATAATGACTACGCCCAAGTTGCTTCAGGATTGACTTTTTGTTTCTTCTACACTTTTACCTTCCACTAAACTTTCCCATAACAGTACTCTGAACAGCCACTTCTGTAGTAATGATTCTTCCTTGTATATGCTGATATTCCCCTTTTTTATATTGGTATTAGTATTTCAGTTTTCTGGGAAACTAAATTTCATTATCTTTAAACCATAATATTAACGGGACACATATCAATTTGTGTCTAATCAATTAATCAATCAAATTTTATTTGTATAGCACATTTCAGCAGCAAGGCATTTCAAAGTGCTTTACATAATTAACATAAAAACAGCATGTGACATTGAATAAACAGTGAGAAGGAGAAAGAGATTTTGAAAAAGATTAAAAAAGATAAAAACATTAAAACCCCTTTTAGGACTTCAGTTAAACGTCATTTAATTGGGGCTCTAACCCTCTGGGACTTTAGTCAAAAACACCGTTTGACAAGGACTCCAACCTCTAGGTTTTTAGTTGAAACGCCGTCAACTGGGACTCTAAACCCCGTAGTACTTTAGTCGTTTAACTGGGACGTTTTCC
>NW_006799948.1:5034376-5137863 GCF_000485575.1 Poecilia formosa
ATGGATGTCAATGAACACTTTTACAAGGGCCGTCTCCGTGCTGTGGTGAGCACGAAAACCAGACTGGAAGGAAGTTATTTAATCGTTTAAAAACTCCTTTTTCAATAGCTTTGCTGATGAATGGGAGGTTGGAGATCGGCCTGTAATTCTGCAGTAGTGATTTGTCTAGATTGTTCTTTTTTATCAGTGGTTTGATAACTGCTTTGATAAATGGATTTATACAAATGTGCGGGGTTTCACTTGAGCTGAATTACTGAAATAATTGGACTCTTTAATGATTCGAAAATTTATTGCGATGCACCTGTTTGTCATATTTCTGATTTCTCACGTTATGATGCCCAACTGAGACCATTGTCTGTTTGTCTAACCTGTTTAAATTACGTGAACTTACTGCCGTTTTCCTCTGTACAGTGTAAAAACTTTTTTTTCTAAAATAAGAACATTTTTTCTATTTTGATATGTTTGCAACTGTCACTGCTCTTTTTATGATGGAGTTCAGCTGCAGACCAGAGCCGGCCCAAAGTGTCGTGCAAAGCAAAACGTGCGACACTTGACATCTTCAACGTTACGTTCTGTAAATTAGAGCAGCTAGGCTCCAGCAAGCTTTATGGAATAAATTATTTTGTGGTTAAATAAGTTAAAATGTTAAAAGAAACCCAAATGTATTTTTTTTAGTTCACGTGTTTTCCAACTTTGGGACGGCTCTGGTGTAGAATCACCAGTGGAGGAATTGTGGGTAGTTTTTAATCGCAGCAAGTCATTTAGCATGCCATAACTCCTGCAGATACCTGCATGCTGAAACTGTGTTGAAAAATGTTAAAACTTTTTAGACTTTTTAAAAACAAAGTACAACGCACTGAATGCTGCCTGATGTTCCAAAGTCAGTATTTCCAGAACTTTAATTTGTCTGTTTGATTCTATTTTTTTAAAGTGTTTTCCATAAACCACCAAAAGAGATAGTTCACAATTAAAAAGCAAAGTTCCAGTAAATTGTTAGAAGGAGCTGACATCCACTCTGGTGAGATATTAACTGCTTTCAAACTTTTAATGGAAATTCACTTTAAAAATCCTGAACTATTCCTTTAAAGTTATGGGATACTAACCCTGTCATAAATGTAGCAATGCAGCACCTTGAGCAGAGTAGAAATTTGGAACCACGTGGGATTACTGTGAATTTTTCATGAACCAAACATTACTGGAGTGCCTTTCTGTGCAAACAGAGACCCGATTAAACATAACATGACTCCTGCAAGTGCTACACCCATGGATCCCAGCATCCCAGACAGATTATACATTGGAAACTTACACAGGTTTGAGTGCTCACTAATGGAAAAAACATGCCCTTGTACAACTGAGAAAAAAATGATGTAAATTTTTTATGTTTTTTAATAAGAAAGTGAATTTTCGTCTTGTATATAATTCCCTAGATTCATTTGGAAGTGCAATTGTCCCAGATACAGACTATTCTTAAAGCCCTGAGGCTGGCTTGGTGATTTTATTGGTTTGTTCTATGGACTCGGCAGCTACATTGATGTTCTTTAACATTTTACACATTTATGCCATTTACTGCATGATTGAACGACTTTGCACATCCTTAACATACACCTTGACCGCATAACTGTTCTTTGGCCATGCTTCACATTTGTCTGAGCACTTTCATAAAGAAAGAGACCAAAACGAGTTTGAAAAATCAATCAATTAAAAAAAAAAGTTTGAGTAAGATGTAGGTCCCTTCGAAAGAAAAATAAAAAAAAAATTTAACTCAGCAGCATAAACTGTGTTAATATTTTAAGATTTGGTGAAAAGCTTCAACTTGTACTCATTCATTCTACTAATAAAATGACATCTGTTGTAATCACCGATGTTTGAAGTGGCTATGTCAACAAGCACACTTTGAGAAAACATTTACATGTCAAATCGGACCTGTTTAGTTTAGTTTTGCTTTCGCTTTCCTACAGGTGAGCCTGGATTGTGACCCTCTATTCAGGTTACCCATTAAATGTAACACATAAAAGCACATCATCTCACCACATGCCAACTGCACTTCACCTTTTTAAGTTGATTAGACATAACGAGCCTAAAGGTAAACATCGTCACTATTTAAGATTCTGCTAACCTGGTACATTCAGACAGCACTCCACCCAAGGGATTGCAACTGAGCGCCCCAGCGACTTTCAGCACACTTCACTGCACCTCCTGCTGGGAATACATGATGCCACCTAATACCCGCTCATTAGCAATCTTAAACTAATGTAGCATACTGATTTGTGAGGTTTCAGCTATACAAAAACAGGAAGTGAGATGAAACCATTTACCTCGCCACGACTCCACTTAAAAGCCTCCTTTACAGAGCCCCCCCTCTCACCAGCCTAATACCTGCTGAAGCTATAAATAATCAGTTTGAAAGGGCTCATTATTTATCTCAAGTGCATAGCCTGAATACTGTAAGAGGAAGCCGCCGTGATGTTATCCAGCAGTTGCTGTCTTGGTTGGTTTGAGAGCCTGAAACCCCATATTTGGACAAAAGGATGAGTCTGAAATCTGATGCTTTGAAACGGGTTGGATAAAAGTACATAGAGTTGACATTTTAGGCCCGATGTCTGTTCATCTGAACCACAGTGGAGGAAAAACAACAGCACGCTCTGATACCGATCACAAAACCAAACTTTATGCAGCCTTACAACACATGTCAACAATTAGTATAAAGTAGCATAGGTAGAGCTTTGCCTACTGCATTTCAAAGATTGACAGCAAATGTCTCTCAGTAAGTAGTCAGTGTTTTATGAAAACACTGACTACCTTTAGGCAAAAACTTAAAAAAAAAAAAAAGTTCTCCATCCTTGACCTGCAAGTCTCCAACCAGTCTGCAAAAATCTGTAAGGTTTCCCATTGGTCTGGGTCAAGCCATATTTACCTGTTTGGTTTTCTTGGTAACTGAGCATTTTAAATAAGTTTAGCTAATGAATATTTAGGAAAATGTTCACATGTCAAATCTAATCCAATTTACCTATATATCAACTGCTAAAGATTTTATATTACACCCTGTTTCTGATGATGGGCCTTCATATCCCTGATCGGATGGAGTCTAGTGAAATATGACAGTCTATGGGTGACTTCATGCTGATAGGTATTATTTTTTTGGCATCACGTAATCCCAAATCCGGACAGCAGACTATCGGCAGATTACTGACCATAAAGGGATTAGTGGTTTTACCCAGAATAGCCACAACAAATACAATAATAATAAAAAAAAAATCTCAAATTTTATTTTCATTTCAGTTGATGTGATTAATTTCCGAAGACATCCCTTTCACTTTGATTTACTGCACATTAAAAGGTTTGCTATAGAAAAAAAAAATCATTTCAGTTTCTGCAAGTTTTCACTGTAGACTGCAGTAATATGTAGTAAATAAATCAAATCACCTATGTTTAGTAAGTACAGAGCGAAAGCAAAATAATATGCTGTATCTGTAAAACTGGATTTTAATGCAAGATTATTCTTATTTCACTCATTTCTATCTTCAAATGAGTGATTTCAGGGCATGGAATCAACACACTCTTGCCACCAATCTTGTTGTGCTCGATTTACATATGCAGTCAAATCACATTCAAATATCCACTGAAGGTAAGATTGTCTCTGACACCAAATATTGATTCTGGCTATTGTAGTCGGATAGACAGGAAACACTTAATAAAAGGTTAAAGACACACTCGTTTAGTTTGTGCATTAGTTTTATTAGTGGTCGTCGACTTCTTTTTAGTAAATGAAACGTGAAATTGTCAGAATAGAATTAATGTTCATTTGTTCCTAAGTGACTATCATAAAGATTAGCTTAGTGATAAAAGCTTATTCGTGACCTTCAACCTCTTCACACGTTGGCCCTTAACAGCCATAAAAATCGATTTATTCTATTCAGATTTGGTGTGACAGACTAACACAAAGTAGTGCATATTTGTGAAGTGTTAGAAAAATGATACATGGTTTCCAATTTTTCTAAAAATGTACTCAAAGCAGCATGAAAACCAAGCAACAGAGCAGGCTTGTGTGGGTTAGGTTGAAAAAAAAGCTGCTTCCAAGCTTTTAACATCTCACAGAGTACTGTTCAGTCCACCATCTTAAAATAAATACAGAACTGCAAGCCCTCTAAGAGATGACTCACCAACTAAACTGACAGGCACGGACGGTGTTATCCGGAAAAGCAGGGCGGAGAAGAAGCTGAGAGAGAAAACCAACAGAAGTCCTGTTTGCAGTTTGCAGTGCCACATGTGGAGAACAGGACAAACATTTGGAAAAGGTAATTGAGTTTGAACTTTTTGGGCCACACACCCTAAACACTAATTAGGCATGTCTTACAAGTTAAAATAAAAATATTATTGTGTATCCATCTTTAGAGGTTTAAAGCACTCTTAAATGAAGCATTCACACGTGTGAATCCATGTCAACCACCAACACATCATCATCCACACAGTAAAACATGGTGGTGACGGTATCATGCTGCACCATCATCCCTTCACCCTTTAGCAGCTTGTAAGTATCATCTATTGGACCCGTCGTCTCTGTCTAACTATAGCAGTGTGTTTCATGATGTTTGTATCACTGACGCACCGTGTTACCTGATCGTCCGTCCCCCCTTCCTCCCCCTAGTCCCATCGCATCGATTCCCTCGCCTCAGATCTCCTTAAAATCCAGTCATGGTTCTCTGGTGGTTCTACACAACAGAAACACAAGAACGCTTTGCACACTTTGTTGTTATTTTGCCATAAATTTGTGAAAGTTAAAGTGTGGACGCAGATTATGACGGGGAGAGCACCACTAGTTGCAGGATTTTGTTACTTTGAAGAAACCAAACGCCGCCAGAAAACTGGATCTCTTGAGTGGAAACCGTTCGCTGCAGCGATGGAAGACGTAACCTGAGACAGAGCTAATCTAATCGAGTGCGCATTCAAACAGAGCACGTCTTTTAACACAGCAGGAGGTTGAGGGGGCTGTTCGTGATGTCAACACTGACAGCATGTATCCATTTGTTTGTCCATTGTTCCCAAAAATAACTATGAACCGGAAGTATAGATAGATAAACAAAGCGATAGTCTGCTTTCCCATAATTATAAAACACGTTTAATCAAAATTGATGAAATATATAAAATATAAAAAGTTGTTCGGTAAATGGTTACCCTCTATCATAAATAGCTTTACTTCTTGGGTAGCACACATTAAATCTAGATGTCTTTATCTGCTTTTTTTTTCTCCTTTTGAGACCATTTTTGAGACTAATTTTCTACAATTAATTGTCCAAATCATTCTGCTGTGGCTCTTGCTGTATGGTTAGGTTAGTTGATCTCCTGACCTTTGCCCCAAAGGGGTGTGCTTTTGCTTTTACCAAAACAAAAGACTCAGGCATATTAAATATCCACAGCATATTAGTTTAGATTAGATTGTCTCTTCTATAAAGCTATTACCTTGAACTATACAATATACTCAGACAATTTCCTCAGTTTATAAATTAAGTAACTGATGAAATAAGTGAGTCTAAACAAATTTTTGTTTGCAATCTTTGACGAAGAAAAACTTAAATTCCTCACTGTGCCGCGCAGTGGATACTGAGGAAACGGTGTAATTCTGCCACCTCGTGGTCACACTGAGAAAGCATCAAACAAGCAGTTGGGATTCATTATCTATTGAAGGATCACTTAATGCTGCTGACTTTCTTCGAATCTCCGCATGAATAAAAATGAAAACTTTTTTCTGTTTTTGAAAAAAATAATAAGATTATCAGTTATCATGATAGAATTTCTGATCATCAGAAATTGATACAAATTTGATACATTGGGTGCAAAGCAGCTGAACTGCAGACCTACATATCTCATCAGCTTTATCACAGAACAAACCTGGGAAAGCAGGTAGGAGGTATGACTCAGTCCAGCCCAGCAGTCATCTTCAGATATTAGTTTCCTTGTTTTCTCACCAACCAAACATATTCATTATAGTTATTCAATTCAATTATTCAAAGCAAATTGCCACCTCTCACATGGAACTGGCCATTTGGCTGGCCTCGTTGTGACGTTTCCATAAATCCCCGGTACCTAACACTGCGAAGAGATCCAAAAAGGCGGGCATTATTAAAACATTCATGAAGAAGCCTGTAAGGGATGTCCTCCTGCAGAGAGCAAAATATAATATTCACGATGCCCTCCTCCTTCAATCTCTCATAGTCACAGTCTCAAAAATGGGTCAGACAAATCTCTTAGTTGTTGGCTAACAAAATTGTCCTGACACATTTCTGCAGGACGTAAAACATTTTCACAATATGTCATGTTACAACCACAAACTTTAGAATTTTAATACAAATAGGGTGTAATTCGATTAGGGAGGTAAAACCTTCTTCATTCATGCATGTAATAAACTACATTGTCACATAAAATCCCCCCAAAAACACTAAGCTTTGTTGCTGCAACATGACATAATGTGGAAAAGCTTCAAGCGGTGCACATACTTTTGCAAGACGGGAAAGTTATCTGCGCTAATGCTACCACACCTACTATTCCTGATACAATGACTTTAGGAAAAAAATATATGAATACCAGATATTTTACACTAGCAACAATCTTTACTTTCAGTTCACGTCTTGGCATTGTGGAATCTCAGTGCATAACCAACTGGTTTCAGTTGTCTGGGTCATTGAAATTCACTGAATGGCATGTCTGTGACCTTGTCATGTGACTGCATGCAATGCAAGCTTTTACTTCCTTACTCAGACTTCTGCATCTTTTTTGGAAAAGTCTAGAGGAACGTTTTGAATAATATTTAGTTTTGTTTTGTTTTTTTTCTTTTCTTTGGTTTTCGAAATCAGAAGGAAGTGAGTCCAGTTAAGTTCCCAATAAAGTGAGGAAGACAGGGTGGATCTGGTGTTAACGGGTTTTGCATGCCGTCATCAAAAGCGACACAACCATCATCACACGTCACCAAACCCGTGTCAAGAATGTCACACTGAAACTCAGGTTGGCCTCCAGAAATAACAGGAAGGCTGCTGCTCAGAAATTTCATATCATTTTAGCAGTTTTCTTATGAGCCCTTGCCTTCATGTTTTCAGTATCATTTCTCCTCATCTTAAAAGTGACACCATATTTACTTTTTGTCTTGAACAAAACTGGGCCTCCTTTTTCAGGTTGAGTCACAATGATACTCGCATAGCTGAGCCTGTGTAGGCAGAGGAAGGTTGAGTTTCCTCAGGTGTTTCTCCACCTGCCGGTCGGGTTTTTCAGGTCGGACGAAGAACAAGTGGTAGCTTTTAAACAGGTGGAAAGGAAGGAAAATAATGGCGACCCGCTGAATGTATGCTGAGATACATTCACACTGACCAAGAACTGAAAGAATCAGCTGAGAAACACGAGTAATAGTTATTTGTAAACACAGAATTGATTCTGACCAAAAAAAAAAAGTGGGTTCTGACACACTTCGGCACACATCTCTATATAAACATGATAACCTCTCATATGTATATGCAAACAAGTAAATAAAGCCACATACAGATAAAACTGCATGTGGCTGTATTGTTCATGTATTTTTCTCTAAGTGCTGAATCTGTGTTGAGTAATAATGGAGGCAGGAACAGGCTCGCTTAAACATGTATCTGAGTGGAAAGATTTGTTCAAATGGACTGCCAGGTGAGATGTACTATTCATCATGTTTCAGGAGGGGTGCGTCAGAAAACGGTTTTTAAATGGTTGGCTGCTTGTGATGTAGGGGTGGTGCTCAAAATTAACAAAAGGATCTTAGAATTTATACCATGCAGTCATATTAAGGCGTGTCAGTCAGCCTGCTATAAAATAATAATAATTAAAAAAAAATGAAATCGATTACAACTTACTGTAACTTGATGTCCGCTTTAATAAATTCACAACCAGGAAATTTACAAGGATCTCAGAATTTATACCATGCAGTCATATTAAGGCGTGTCAGTCAGCCTGCTATAAAATAATAATAATAAAAAAAATGAAATCGATTACAACTTACTGTAACTTGATGTCCGCTTCAATAAATTCACAACCAGGAAATTTACAAGAGCCACTGCCCCCCAGCGCCCTCCTTTTGGCAGTGCCTCTGATTTGAGGTTCAAATTCCTATTGTGAGAAATTAGGTTTTCTTAACAGTGACAGTAACAAACACAATGATTGGACGTGCATTAACAAAACAAAATGCTTAAAGGCTACCTTAAAATAAGGTATGGGATTACATCAACACAAAACTAGACAAAAGTTTTTGTTCCTGATCGTTTATCTGCTGATTTAAATTGAAACCTTCACTTTGTACGCAGGGAGCAAAATTACAAACCAGAGCAAAATCCCAAGTTACAAACAGCTTCAAGATGGTGAGCCTGACCAAACATGTTGCCGAAAGTGACACAAACACCCCAAGGTGGATTATTAAAAATATGCAAAACCATACACACTGCCTTTGTTTGAAGGAGCTGCCTCAACATATGATTCAGAGCTGACAAATAGTCTCATGTTCTGAAAATTTTACAGCTTGGCCAGCAATTTTGTGAGTGACCAGTTTAGTAAAAAAAAAAAAATTATGGGGAATGTTCAAAGGTTTATATCTGCCCTAAATTAACTGCCTTTATAAAGTGAATGCAGCACAACTAATAAGAGATTTCTTAATACATATTTCTATTACAGTTACCATCAATGGCCAACTGATTTTTGCCGATGTGGCTTTTATTTCATCAACCAAAGCGAGTCCCATACAGTCAGCCCGTATCCACATACACATGTTGGCGGGGTTAGCTTGACCCAAATATGCACTTTAAAGCATATGTCAGATTAGGCCCTCTAGTCCTTGAGGCATAAGTGGAGCATTAATAATTTTTCTTTGGTTTAGTTACAGGCTATTTATAGTTGGTTGAAATGCAAGTAACATTTCAACTAAAAAAAAAATGATAATAATAATGTTCAAATTTTCAGCCAGGAGAACCTTTCATCTTCCAGACATTAACCGAAGAACCTTTAATTGGAAAGTTTTTTTTTTTTTTTATTGCAGGAAGATCATTAATCCTTCTTGCTGTACTTTCACACACGGATACGCTTACGGTTTTAGATCTGCATCCGTTCAGGGTTTAATAATTCCCTTTTCGTGAAGCTTTATGACATACGTACGGCTTCACCTTTTTCCTTATCTCCTCCCAATTCTGAACACATTCCTGTCAGAAAAAGCCACTGGCGGATAGGATCAAACCATCTGTGTGGGTGGCGCTTTACGTTTTTAATCTACATACCGCGACATAATGTGCTGTAGGCTTCCAATTAAATAGAAATAGATATTACATAGCTTTATTTGGATAATTTCGTTATTATTAAATGCTGTTTAAGTGGCTTTTAAAATTATTTTTGGACACATTTGGGAGACTGTCCGCCCCTGTTCCCAGATTTTGGACTCGCCCTAACTCTGCCATGTTGGATGGAACTGGCTCAGGGCTCCTATAACGGCAGGACTTCCAAGGAAAGTTTTCACCTCGTCCCAGCTTCGTCCTGTTGTCCCAGTTTTGACCTGGTTTTGAGGAGCCGAGAGACGCCAAGGCTACATTCCTGCACCGTGCTCGTTTTCCTTACCTTTGTCTCGGCGGAGCGGCGGAATACTCCCGCACCGGCGTGAGGAGTCGGAGGCAGGCCACGGATGACCGAGGGATTGTTTATGTATCTTCCCGGAGCTCCTACAAGCAGTCAGCGGGTGCAGACTTCATAAACTGATCCCTAATAATGAGTGGACACCCGTCGCAACGGCGGCAAAACAATGTCGGCTCCTTAATTTTGTCACAGCAGGACAATGAAAGCCTTTTTAACTACCTTGGGAGGAAATGCATCGTAAGTTTGTCTTATTAAATTCGCGTATAAGAGCTTGCTAAGAAAAAAAATGGCTAATGCTGCTAACTTGTGCCGTCATGAAAACTGATTTCCAGCCTGAGTTTGTGGCCTACGATTTTAATTGTATGTTGAGGCTACAAAGTTGAACAGCTGGCTTGTTTTGACAGTCGTTGGGACCGTGTGGAGCTTTGGTTGAAAAGACAACTTTTATGTCATACGTGTGTATATACATATATATATATATTGTGTTTGTTTCCACTGGGTTCAAATCAAAGTTGGGAGCTGGAAACATCCAGGAAATCCTTAAATTCCGCTGTCAGTAGCCGAACCGCAGCGAGCCCGGAGTTAACACAGCCAGGGTGTCGGAGCTGTTAAACCCATCAGCAGAAAAAGGAGTGATTTCGGTGCTCTCCTTACATAACGTGGCTGAAGCCTGCTTGTTTTCGGGAAGTGTGCGTCCACCGAGAAGAATGCGCAGTCGAGCAGAGCTGAGTCGCTTTAAAATTCTCTCCCCCAGTGCAAGGCAAACCAGTTTCCCCCCCCCCAAAAAAAATAAAAAATCTGGGAGTAGCCTCCTGTTCCTCCACGATGACTTCAGCTGGGATCACAATAGTGCAATGTCACGATTCGGTTTAAATGAGATAATCCCTTATTACGCAAGATATTCTCGTATTCATGTCCTCGTTGTCAGTGGCCGGCGGTTTTTGCGTCCATCCATGCATGCATGACCCCCTGGGCGATTCCCCCTTTTTCTGTGCCCCCTTCCACCAACCCCAATCATCTCAAACCACACACACACACACACACTGGTTTGCCCAGCCGTCATCTACCTTTAATCCACATAAAGTTATCATGCTTCTATCCTCTATAGACATAGAATGAAAACGCTATAAAAATAACTATTTGTCGTCAGGTCAGGTGTTATGGTTTTGCTAATTGAATGGAAGCAATAAAAACAAGGTGCAACTGATAGGTGACTCTTGACAAGTTCATGCTGCCCTCATTTTAATGCCACCCTGGACAAAGAGCAATGCTGCTTATTAAAAACGGCTAAAACGTCTCTATCTCCTTCCTTAGGAGGAATTTGTGTGTTTTGGCCTGTTAGGTTACCACTAGAGAAGCAGATTCATTTATCTGTTTTTTAATTACTTTTTCCACAGTGAGCAATCATCAGTTGTTTTTATTGGAAGCAGCAGCAAGGCTGGTTTTTCTTTTCTTTTTTTTTTCTTTTTTATCCATAAATCGTGCCTACGTGTTGACATTTTTGTTTCTTCCAGGTTCAGGTTCATGCCTCTAAGCGAACCATTCTGAACTCATGTACCTAAATCTATTTGATTTGTGATCAAGTTGCGTATTTTTTATTTTTTTTATTTAATTATGGAGATAACTCATAAAAATCTCCTGTCTATTTTAGCTTCAATATTTTTAGCTGTATATTTTTCTCAAGAAGTGTTTTTATCACACTCTATTTCCATTTATTTTGGTTCTAATTTCCTTTTGGGTCTGGTGGTTGTTTTTTTATTGCGCTCATATACTCGCATTTCTTTACGTCGGAGTTTAAGTAGAATATAGAAATTGTGCCTTCAAATCTTTGGTGTCCAGAACGGGTCCAAACCGTCCAGCAGTTTACGAACCAAGTCCTGTTTTGGACTCAGGTTTCCATAATGTTGCAAATCTAGATATTCTGTTTGTGCAGTTAGTAGTTGATACAAGTATCAACTACTAATTTTGCAAAGATCTATTTGGAGTGAAATCTTTATTGGTTGTTCAGTTTTTATCCGTACCACGGGAAATTTTTTTTTTGTTGATTTCTTTACGGCAATCAAAGATTAATTGACTCCATTTGTGGAAAATAGACTAGACAATCTAGACTCCTGTAGTTTCCGGATGGCTGCCCACATTACAAAATGCAACATGTCCAAGTACAGCTTGGAAGAAAAAAAAAAACTGCCTTCCTGTTATCTGCTAAACATCTCACTCTCTAAATGAACACGGTTCTTCTGTAGAAGATGTTTGTTGGTGCTTCCTCTGACTTGATCTTTAAACAACCCACTGACACTAAAAGTGGCTCATTTTACTTTGTAGCAAATACCAGCAAATTGTATTTTGTTTTTGCTTGTTTTTTTTTGTCAGAAGTGCTGAACTATTGTGTGTTCACTAATCTGAGTTTCCAGTCAGCAAGTCAAGCTAAAAAAAATCCTCCGTTTTAGGTCGCCAGCTAAATGTTTCAGTGTATCCTTTAGACTTGTTCCAAAATCTGCAACAACTTTCCCCCGTTTTTGTGTGTGTGTGTGTGTTTCTGTATCGCAATCTTCGTAAAAGGTCACTTTAAACGGACTGTGTCTCTCCACGGACTTCCTGATGTGGTTAAACTGTAGTTGGGACGGATTTGGCAGCCGTCGTCACAATTTCAGCCCCGACCCAAACCAACCAGGACTGGGATCGATACTTCCGGTAGAAGGCGCAGTCTCTCTCACTCTGTGGCATTTCATTGGATATAAATGACCAAGTTACTCTGGGACATTTAGATCAATGGTTATCATAGCAGCCTAAGCATTCGCTGCCGTTTGCCACTACTAACATTTAGTTAATGATTTAAAGTTTCACTCCTGTGTTGGAATAGATCAGAGAGTTGGCCGAGGATGAAGTAGCTTTTGGACTTTAGGCGTTAATGGTTAGATCGACGGAAACACTAGTGAAGTTTAAATTTATTTTTTTTTTTCAATCGGTTAACACAAACCCAGGCCTTCTATACTTGGCGCATGCTTCATACATTTCTGCATCATTATGGCCTCTTTCCTCTAAAGGTGGACGCTATCAGCAGTTTGGGACTTCCTGAAATCAGGGTTCTCCATCCGTCTTCGGCTAACCCTGTGAACTCTCTTCTTCTCTGCTTGATTTTAGTTGTCTCTCTCTTCTTTGTGAAAACGGATTTAAATAAATTAATATGTCTGCGATTGGCTTCCGCTGGACTTGATGAACCAGCTGTGGAGGTTATTCAGTCGATAAAATTAGTGACGTTAAAGGGTGGGGCTTCGATGAACGGTTTTATCATCAGGCAGTCTAAAATGCATCATCCTCAACATGCAAGTGTCGGGGAATTTAGCTTAAAACATCTCTGATAGACGTACCGCATACTTATTTATTTATCTGGTCTGTTATTAAAACACACTTAAGTGCAATATTATTATTAATTATTGGAATAACAGTGAAGGTTAACCTGTTTGTTTTGCTTGCTCATTCTTTTCCTTTATCTTGTAAAGTTTCCAACATTTCTTCTTAGCTTTAGCATCTCGAAATCTGAAATGTACCTTTAAATATTTGCTTCAAGGTTCAGGAAAATGCCTTTCAGCTATTCTGCTGGCATGCAGGATGCGAATGCAACATGTTGCACGCAGTCGGTCACGTTGCACACAATAAATTTGCAAAAATGATTTAAAAAAAAAAAAAAAGTTTATTGTTGAGCTTTATTAGTTGGGTTTTGTGCTCTGGAAGCAAGTCTGCAGGTGAACTTTTCTCAAAAATTTTCAGCCAGCTTACGGGCAGTGCAGTAAGATTACCCCTTTTATATATATATATATATATATATATATACTTTTATTACATCATTTCCTCCAGATTGATCTCGTTATCGCGCAATCGAGTGACTTCAAAGTAAATGTACATTCAAAGGTCCTTTACTGCTGCTTCACAGCTCCTTTAACTCGGCCTGTTCTCGGTTAGTTCCTCATAGCAATCATTGTTTCCTGTAATTGTGCTCGGCTAAAGGTCCTTGAGCAACCGAGAAAAGGCCTCTTCCTCTTCACGCAGACGCAGGTTGACCAGGCGCAGGTAAACTGGCCGGGATCTCTCTGCGTTTCAGGTGTACGCAGAAACGTTTTCCTGCCCCTCCGCTTAGGAGAGCGCACGTTTCCCGTCTCATGACGGGCTTGGCGGAGCCTGCATGAGGTCACACGGTGAAATGCCTCGCCTCCTTTGTATTTTCTTTTTTTTTTTTGTTTTACATGAGCACACAGGTTTCTAAGGCGTGTCCCCGCAGCTATGTAACCTGTTTGAAATCCAGTGACTGCGTTCCTCCGGCTTCCTGACCATGTTATCTTGCAGCATGTGACGGAGACGTGGAATCGGGAACATTCCTGCCAGTCCCACGCTCTTGTCGTCTCATGCAGCGAGACAAAGTGTGTGTGTGTGTGTGTCAGAGTGACGGATGTTTGCGAGGGGAAGACTGGAAGTGATTGACATTGTGTCTCCATACTGGATCTAATTGGAATGGCCAGCAGTAAGTGATGTCCTGGCTTGCAGAATGATTGCACATTATGTAATGTACTTATTATGCAGAAAATAAGAAACACAGAATCCTCTTTAGTGTGGGGCTTTGCCAGGCAGAGCAGCTCTGTTAACATTTCTTTCTACTATAAATTATTATAGTATGACTTGACTTGAGTTCAGTTTAGTGCTTAACATGACTTTGGTTTTAAATTTCTGCTATAATGTACTAATTAACCTCCCCAGAATCCAGGCAAGAACTTTTTACTTGAAAACATAGTTGAGTGCGTTTTATAAAACTTTTAATTCAGGATTTATTTCATAGGTTGATGATAAACTTGCCCCCTTTTTTTCTGGCAATGTTAGAATTTACATGCGTTTTTTGAATCTTTGACTAATTTATATTAGCTAGTCATCCTTTAGCTAACATTACCTGCATCCAACAGCTTCACTCAACTCAGTCTGTTAGTTTGGAGGGAAAACTATGAAAAGTTCTTTGCGTTTTGCTGGTTTGCTGCCATGATTCTAACACAAACCTGCGTAGCTCCGCACAGCAGCAGCAGGTCTCCTTCACAGGTGTAAACCCAGCGCGAGCGTCGTAGCGCTCATGTTGCGTTTAAAGGCGGTTCGGAAAAAACAGGTTACCTTTCATCCGTTTTATCAGCAGTTAAAACGGATTAAATAATTTTAACTGCTGATAAAAGTGACAGAGGACACAGATATGCGAAGTGCGGAAGCCCCTACTGTATCAAATTGACAGATGAATAATAGAGAGTTGGCCATACTAAAGTAAAAACCGAGCGCATACAGCGTTCGTGGTTTTTTTTTTCATCCAGACGGCTTCCCGCACCCCCTCTATGGGGCGCGCCCCACAGTTAGGGAACCTCTGATGTAGCGCATGGCTAATTAGCATATGTACAGTAAAGATACATAATCAGATCAAGTCTTTCTGTTAGACCTTCTGAAAGGTCTAAAGTTGTAAATTTAGACATCTTAATACATGAGATCAAATTGCTTTTACAGCTAACAAAACAATAAAATTCTCACCACAGTAAACCTGTTGAATTTTCATTAAATACTTTTGGTTTCCTGATTTTTAGCTACTTTTGTCTATAAGGGTTGCAGTTTGTAACTTTATCAAAGTGGCAACAATGAAAACATCTTTGTACCGGGCAGAAAAACATGTTTTTGTTTTTTCATAGTGAAGTCCAGCTCTTTAATTGACATTCCACACACCCACCGGTACACACTTCAACAACGAGCTCTCTGATTGGTTTGGCTCATTAGTATTCCTCCTGCTGTGTTCAGTATCAAAAGCGCCGTCTTACTCGGCAGAAAGGTGGAAAGGGTCCAGTTCACTCGGGGTGTGTGTGTGTGTGTGTGTATATGGACTGCCTAATCAGCAGTTAGGTCCTACAGGAAGTCCTGTGGTCGGCCTCGGGATTTTTTGCCTTGGGAGGGGGTCGTGGAAGAAAGAGAGAGAAAAAAAATCAGCTTTCCTCTTTTTTTTTTTTGCTGTTTTTTTTTAAAAGGCTTAAAGGTCAGCCAAACTTTCCGAGCTCCATTTTCTTAAATTCCTTTCCTGGTAGAGCTGGACCTTTCGAGAGCAACATGTAGGTAGCCATGTCTCTTTGAGTAAATGAGGGCTGACTGCAGGGTTTCTGCTCGGTTGCATCACTGGATTACCGCTGTTGCATGTTGGAGAAGTGGAGTGATAAAGAGGCCGTTTGCTGCTGAGACGGCGGCTTCGCAAGCGAGTGATATTCTTGGATTTATGGTGATGTCACATTCACAACCGCCACCCCCTCCCCTCCTCTGCTCTCCTCCCTCCTTTCCTGCTGCCTTTGGGTCTGTCAGGAAAAATCAGAGCTTCATAAACGGATGAATCTCCTTGACACCATTGTGTTGCATGAAAAATTCACCATAAAGCGACTACATAATGTTGGTGGTAGGAATGAAAAGAACATGCTGGCTTCTGTGTCTGCTCAGTGTTTCACTCTTTTTCTTTTAGTTTGATTTGTTGAGCAGTTTATGAGAAGATGTTGATGTAAGCAGTAATTCCTGGAACCAAAGTCCCCACCGGGTTTTTCCTCTCCTGATGCTCCCGCTTTCGTGTGTGTGTGTGTGTTTAGTGGCTGTGAAACCAGAGCCCCCCTGTGAGAGCAACACCCTGGAGCCGCATGTAAAAACTATAGGAGCCTAATCTGGCCCTTATGATCTTGTCTCTGTGTGTGTGTGTGTGTGTGTGCGTGTGTGTGTGTGGACTCTGAAGCTAGCTCCTGCCACGTAATGGGCCAGAACAGAACCACATGAATGTGCTTGAGCAGCAGCGTTGGGTTTTGTGCACCGACTTCTGCAGTAGAGGTTGCTGGGATGTCGACTTTGCTTACCTGTGTAATATTTGTTAAAGGAGGACGTTGAAAAGGTTAGATGAGTTCTGGGTTTCAACACCTGTTCTTGTGTCCTTTTGTGTGTTTGATGATTTGGAGGGAATCAATTATTGTTTTTTACAGGAGGAGGATGAAATCTTGTGATGCTAAAACCTGACAATATTTTCCAAGCTGTAGTGAGTTTAATGAAGTATTGTCCGACTCGGCTGGGTATTTATAGTTTCTATAACGATGATTGAAGATAAAAAGGCAGTAGATAAAAATGTGGCTTAATCAATCTGATTGTTAGGATGCTCACAGATAACAATAAACCTCAACATCCTGAACTTGATGATTGGCCGAATCGTCCGTGGATTGACATGAGATTTTTCCATTTTCATCCACATACTTGTGATTTAAAGTAGGAGTGGTTGATTATGGATTTAGAATTTTGCAATATCGTGATAACGATTAAAAATTATGGCAAAAGAAAATATTTATTGCTACTTTTTCAGGTAACTGCACGTGTGATAACGACTAATCAAAGTTCTTATGATACAAGGCATTTATTTATTAAAACATTTATTTCAGCTGATTTCGTTCTACATGCCTTCCTCCTCCCTTCAGCTGCGTAATCGCACCGTAAGGTTTTTCTGGCCACCCGGGTTTGGTCAGCCCTACTCAGAGGAATTTTCCACAACCAGCGCTGCTGCTTGTGTCCTAAAATAAGGGCCACCGGTTCGACTCCTGTCATTTCTCAGAATGAATGACCTCACTCTTCACTGCTATTTTCAATGAATGATTCAATTACTAAGAATCAGCAGCAAGCGTTTCATCACTGCTGCATCTGTTTTTTTTTTTTGTTTTTTTTTTTTTTTTTTGATTGGCTGGCAAGCATTTTCATTGGTCTAGGCACCAAAAGCATTAAGGTTGCTGTGTGTGTGTGTGTTACTACATCTGCTAGTAGATAATTTTCTGTGTGAAAACGACCCGGTTAGTGATGCGTGCTCTTCCTCTCCAGACGTTGTCTTCAGGAGTGGTCCAGGTGTACACTGCAGACCGAAACGGCAGCTGGACCAAAAGATGCTGCGGGGTGGCCTGTCTGGTCAAGGACAACCCCCAGCGCTCCTACTTCATCAGGGTCTTGGACATCAGGGTAGGTGGAGATATGATTTCAGCACAACCAAATCAGTGGACGGTGACGTCCTCTGACATAAAGACCAACAATGTTTTTTTTTTATCTCACAGGACGGTAAGACGATGTTCGAACAGGAGCTGTACACCGGCTTCATTGATACCCTGCAGAGACCTTACTTCATTACATTTTCTGGAGATGTGAGTTGCCCGTGTCTGCTTTTCAGTTTTCCTTTTAAAGATTCTGGTTTTCACTTCTGTCAGTCTGTCATGTCTCATGCTTATTTAGACTTTTTGTCTAAAAATTAAAAAAAGTTGTCGTTTTCCAAATTATGCTCAAATTTTTTTTATGAACAGATCAAATTAAGTCTAGACAAACGAAGATTTCACTCTACATATGTTGAGTGAAGATCTTCACACAGGTTGTGTGTGCCGAGTGCTCTCCCTATGCGTATAATTAAAAATGGGTTGGTGTTCAACTGAAGCTATGTTTTTGTCGTGTGTGTGTGTGTGTGTGTGTGTGTATCTATAGACGTGCCAAGTGGGTCTGAACTTCGCCAACGAGGAGGAGACCAAACATTTTCATGGCGCCTTAACAGAGCTGACGGTGAAAAGAAACAGGAAAACAGGTACCACCTTTTTGTTCATTGATCTTCGGCGACTCGCAAAAAAATCTATTCACGCGCTTTGAACTTTTTCACATTTTCTCATATCGCGACCACAATCCTCTAGGTGTTTTTACTGGGATTTCATGTGACGGCACAGCACAAAGTGGTTTGCGAAAGGAACTACTTTAATCGTTTTCAGTAATAACGTCTGAAGAGTGGCATGCATATGTATCAAACCCTTAATTATGGGCCGCTCTGCATCAATCTGTTTACATAAGATCCCAAATGTGGGAGAATTGTGAAAAAGTTCAAGGTTGCAGATACTATTTCTTTGAAACGTTGCAGATACTATTTCTTTGAAACGATTGCAAGATTGGGGCACTCGCTTTTTTAAAAAAAAAAAAAATCTGATTCTAAGCCAAATCATGGCGCCTAATAAATGCAATGAAACACGATTGTTGACTTTAATTACTATGAAACTAGGAGCACAAATTAAATGCATGCCTAAACTTTTCTCTCTTTCTTTTGGATGCACTGATCTTGGTAAACCTGACCAGTATTTTTGTTTTTAGTAGTTTTTAGTTTCAGTTCAATTTAATAGATTCATTTGACACAGAGTGGTACTTGTTTCTGTTGATTGTGACAGTGGTGGATCATAACAACTCTGCTAATAAGGTTATTTCTCAGCACTTAAAGTGTTTCTTGAAGTCTCTGACCTTCTGTTTTGTACCTTAGGAGTCAGTAAAGTTAAGCTAGAGACATTTTGGATTACAAATAATGATATCCAATGTTTTTTTTTAGAAATTTTTACTATAATAATCCAAGTGGAATAAAAATATTTTTAAGTATAAAATTTGGAAAAATAGTTTCCAACATCTTCCACAAGCAGGATAAGCCACAGAAGGTCATTGCTGAAGACGCTGACGAGTCAGTCGTCTATTTAAGCTCATTTTTGGAAAGTTGAGCCAAAACCAAGAACACTAACAAAATATATCACTCTGCAATGAATCATCTTTTTTATTATTATTAAATTACCAAAACAATAAAAGAATCTTCCTGGACTCTTACTTGTTGAGATGCTCCAAAAAAATTTTTTTTGTATAATATTGTTATAGTGATATTTTGTCTCTGACTAACGACAACTACTACTCTTAAACAACAGAGTGAATTGTTGTGGTGTTTTCTTTTCTCAGACTTTGGACTATGCTCTATCTAATAGTTTCCTTCCGACTTCTAATTCACTTGCGCTTTCATAAGCTTATGAGCACTTTTCCATCACGTTTATCATCACAAGCTCAATTAAGAACTTTTTTTTTTTTTTTCCATTCTGCGCCTTTTATTTCTTAACCTTTTTGTCTGGTCCGCTTTGAATCTTCTGCGTTTTATGACTAACGCCATTTCCTGTTACACCTTTAACCACTGGAAGACAAACTTGTATTTTTTTTCGAGGCCATCTTTTCCACCTCGCCTTCGCTTGTTGCTTATTTTCTATGTTTTAAGGCGAGACTCGTAGAAACTCGTGGACGATTGTTTTCTAGAGGGTCTAGTCGTCTCCTAAAACGCACCAACTAAAATTTTCTCACCAACTCTTCTTCTCCACCTGCTGACTCCTGCACTGACAGTGATGAAACTTCTTGCTCTTTTTTTTTTTTTTTTTTCGCTGCGCACACTTTGGCGCTCGCTTTCTCTTCTAATTAACAGAAGGACGTGTCAAATGCAGCGTTGTAATGATATGATTTATTTGTGTTCACAGAGAAGAGGCGGGACCCTCCAAATGGTAGGATTTTTACTTGTATGTCATGAAATGCTCAATAATCACATCTGGATTCATCGTTTTTACCTTTGACTAAATGCTGCGTTCTTGCTCTTCGCTGACGGGTAACAACTTGGTTATTATTGCCCCCTTGTGGTTGCAGGACTCCGTTACGCCCAGCAACACGATACAACAGCCATGACCTTTCAAGCCGTATTTGACACATTTATCTGAATGCTTTTCAAAAACAGACGATCAAAATAGTGGCTGAGTGCGATATAGTCGAGATTCATGTAAATCACAACTGGTTCCTCTAGTTTTGGGGGAAAACTAAGGGGAAAATTCAAGTATTTTGAACTTTTATGATTTTGTATGATTTCGTTTTTCACTCTTTGATGTTTCGGATAAAGAAACAAAATATAACATGAGCCAAAGTTGAACATACAATGCAGATTTTGAATGACTTCTATTCATAAGGGTGTAAAACTGCAAGTTTAATTTCATGATATAACAAACGAGGAATTGGTTTGGATTAGATTGGATTATTATTTTTATTTTTTTTTTTCCCTTGAATGAAATCATCACTTCAAAATCTGTATTCTATATTTAGTCACTTTCTATTTGACAGGCATCCAAGTTCTGTTTAATGATCAGCAACATTTAAGAGAGAAGTAGATAAACAAGTTAAAAAAAATAATAATTTGTATTTTAAATTGGTATTTTAACAGATGTAGATTTTCAGAGCTGAAGTTCACCCCGATGTAAAAATTGAGTTGCATCTCTCGTCTCTCGTAGAGCTGTTTTCCTGCCTATCCTGTCTTCATTTTCCCATCATCCTCCATCTCTGGTCCTTTTCTAGTACTTCCTGTTCCAGCTTTCCTTCGCTCATCGACGACCTCGGCTGCTCTTTCCCCATTTCTCATCATTTAATCCGTCTCTGTTTTCATTTCGTCTCGGTCTCTCTTACGCTGTCTGCCTCCTTTTTCTCCCATCCCGCAGCTTCGTCGTGTTTCAGAAACGTCACAGATTAATATGGGATTATGCCATGGATGGGTTTTAATGGTTACATAAAGGCCAGCAGCGCTCCGACCAGAATAACTATCTGGGATTAGATACATTTGCGTGTTTTTGCGGGGTAAGACCAGGAGCCGCTTGTAGCAAACGGATGGATGCTGGAAAGCCGAACGAAGCGTTGTACTCCGGCCGGCTTGGAGTGAAGTGGGATGGATGTCCGTCTGCTGCTGGCTGGCTGAATGTCGGCTGTTTTTAAATTTTTCTGGACGCCTTACCTGCTTGACGTCTTCTACAACTTAGTTTTGTTTTGTTTTTGGACCAGTGAAGGAAAACCTGAGATCTGCTTCTTGCATCAATGCTATTTCTTTCAATTGGGTCCAAGAGCTGCCATGATGTTCTGCACAACCTTTCTTTCGGCCCCCTGCGAGGAGCTTCTTTCTGAGGGTGGGGTCGGAGGACGAGCAGCTCCGACAGCTGCTGCTGGTCCCAATGCTGCTAGTGGGTTGGGTCCAGGCTGTCTGTCTTCATTCCACTGCCTGGTCCTCCCTCAGGACGAACTCTACCCGACTCTTTCTGACTCTTCCGCTCGCACAGAGGAGCGAGCTCGCAGCCTGGCAGGCAAAATGCTGGTTGACATTGGGTTGAGCAGCTGCCGAGAAGGCGGGCGGGTTTGGGGCAGGGCGGGAGGGCGATGCACTCGCTCGGCGTCACCACTGCCCTGCTTAACTCCCAAATGTTTCCGTAAAGCGAGTTCAAGAGGTATGTGTCCGAGAACTGACACGACACAATTTGTTCACGTTTTTATGACCAGTATCTTATGAAAACCCAAACGTTTTGCTTCCCAGACAATGTGCATGTTGCAAAAGACCAATTAAAATGTTTTAATCCTGCTGATGCTGCTGTTATACCTGAATCCCTTTGGGGGATCAATACACTATTCTATTGTAAAGTGCAGTCTGCCAAAGAGTTTGAGGGAGATTCCCAACATGTGAACTGCAGTTGGAGTCGATGCTTTAAGAGTCACTGTTCAAAGACTTCTCCTGGGTTTACGGTCTGGTCAGTGGATTCTTTTTGGCAATGAAGTCCAAAATCAGCTCAGCAATATTTTATTGAGCTCTGAAACTGAATTTCGTCATAATCCTCAAGTGCCTGAAGTACATTTCTGTGTGTAAAGTGAATATCATTTGACTTTTTCAACACAGATGCGTCTTAACATATCGTGGTTTTTATCGTGTAAATTCTAAGACTTTGCAATTCCACCAAATGCGGACATGCTCTGTTCTCTCCAACAGTAATAAATAAAACCTGTGCTGATATTAACAGGACTCTACCTGAAATGTCAAAAGCTTTCCTTTTCGCCATCTTTTATAAACTTTTCTCTTGTTTCCCAACATTAACGTTATCCATACGGTCGCCGTTTTTCCAGGACCCGCGTTGCCCATGGCGACCATCGACATCAAAAACCCAGAGATCAGCAACTCGCATCGTTTTCACAACAACTCTCAGATGAACAGCCTCGTGCACGGCTCCTTCCCCAGGAGGATCAAGAAGGAAAAAGTGAAGAAGAAGAGACTGACCAAGGCCGACATCGGCACGCCCAGCAACTTCCAGTGAGTAGCCGCTGGCGTCAGCGTTGTTGATTTAGTTTCTGGTAATAACTGATCGACGCCGTCATAAAATTGCCAGTGTCCTGATGGCTTTATCTAATGTTTGTTTGATCTAGTCTTCATGTTATCCAGCCTTCCTTCAACTCTTCAAGTCTTCCTTTCTTGATGAAGGAAGGCAACTCTTTCTTTCATTTCTCAGGAAAAGAAATCTGGTCAAATATAAAATGTTGCCTTTAAATTGTGTAGAAAATCTGTGCAATCACTCAGTTGTTACAGGCCACAAAAGAACCAAATATTACAGTAAACAGCTCTTGCTGTTAACTCTTTTTTTGCCATTTATGTGACTACATTAACTTGCATTTCTTCTGCTTTTTTTTCTTACAGGCATGTCAATCACATAGGATGGAACCCAAACACCGGCTTTGATGTAAGCAGCATTGATTCAGACCTCCCGTTTGTTTGCGCATCTTCAGTTGTGAAAGTGCGTGACGGGTAGGCCGTCTCAAACCGCATGCAGTCGGGCAGACGGATTATTTAAATGTAATATCAGCTTCTAAACGTTAATCCGAGCTGCGCACGCAAGGAGATTTCAGATGGAAGAGAATCAACGTGCATCCGCATAATCTATAGCTCAAGTTTCAGACGTCCCAGTCGGTGAAACCGCTGGATTCAGGAGGATGGATCACAGCTTGCAAATGAGAAAATTAAGCCCAGGGAATTTTAGCATAATAAATTAAGGAGTCTTTTTATACACAGTTCTGAGCCAAGAGGTTTATTACCTGGTGAATTACTCTTAAAGTATAGATGAGCTATTTTTGCTCCATATTGATAGTTTAGGTTTAATTTTTCTTTGTGAAATCAAAGGGCTTTTAGTCTATCAACTACTTTCAACCATGTGAGCTCATAGTGATATTTGTCGAGCCGAAAGTCAAGGTCAGAACATGTTCCAACACTGGCCACTAGGTGGAGGCAGAGCCACAGAAATAGTTTTTTTTTTTATGGAGTCAGGAAGTTCAGCTCAAAATGTGAAGCAAGTTTTCACAAAACGTCACCAAGGTCAAACACTATGTCAGATGTTATGTTCACGTTACTTGAGATGGTGATGATGCAGACTTTTAATTTTTTTTATTTATTGTAGGAGAATCAGATAACATTTGAGTCATTTCATTTCACTGCTCAAATCAGACATATTTTTTAGTTGTGTTCATATATTTTTTTTCTTTTTTGGGTGGTGGACGGTTAGTTATGCATTCACAAATTTCTGTATAACGGTGAAAAAACATATTCATACCCCTTAAACTCCAATCTAACTAAGCTTGAAGTACGTTTTTGTAGTTTAAACGACGGGTATAAATGTTTTTTTTCCTGTCAACTGTGTATCAACGTATTTATTTGGTTTTGTCTGTGTCCCTTTTCTCTTTTTGCCTTCTCTAGATGAACAACCTGGACCCAGAGCTGAAGAACCTGTTTGATTTGGCCGGCATCTCCGAGGCTCAGCTGAAGGACAAGGAGACCTCCAAGGCCATCTACGACTTCATTGAGAAAAATGGAGGCGTGGAGGCCGTCAAAAACGAGGTACGGAGACAAGGTAAGATGGCAACCGCACTCTCTGCTCTATGCGTTTACGTGGGATCTAGATTCAGACTGACTTTGTTAGAACGAGGCAATTAGGGATGAACAGCCGCTGAATGGGGATGGACAGTTATACTCAATAGAGTTGAATGTTATTGAAACGTCTAGTAATTTTGGCGACAGTACTTTTTAAATCGCACAAACGAGCCTCATTAGAACAGATTGACTGTATGGAAATGTTTTTTTTCAGGATTATGTGAATTTCTTTGAAGTGGGCCGATTGTCTTTAGCTGACAATCTAACTGGTGTGGTGGTTTCATCCCCAGGTCCGCCCAGGTGGAGCGGTAGGTTTCTGTGCATGACCGGCTGTGGAAGCTAACTGTGACGCTGCATGTGCAGTTATGCTAAGATTCCACCATGAGGCGTTTTGCAGTTCCTGCAGAGGTTCTGTCTGCCGTGTGATGCTCTGCCACCAGACTTCCTGAAATACATTTTCCGACGTTTTGTTGAATAATTGCAGAGCGTCTCCTTCCTTGGGAATCTAAAGAATTTCAAACTTCTGGTTGACTTTGTTTAACTCTTTGCATGTAGATTGCCGCAAGAAGGAGTTTGGTTTTATATGGTGGAACGCGGTAATAATTTTGTCCCATTATGACAACAAACTTGAAAGTATTTTGGGGGGATTTTATGTGATAGAGCACCAACACCATGAAGAAGTGCGCAGTTGGGGAGGGGAAGGACGGTGATTCATCGCTCGCAACATTTTTTCTAAATGAATATCTGGAAAGTTTGCATTTTTCTTCACCCACATGAGTCAACCTTTGTCTGCAGCTTCAATTTCAACTCTTGTAACAGCTTTGCATCTTTAGAGGCTGAAACGTTTAACATTTGTTTTTGTGAAATGGCTCACAAAAAAAAATATAGAAAGGATCTATAAATTTCAAGTCTTCCAACATTAGATTTAGGTCTGGATTTTGTGGAATGCCTGTAGTACCTGAAATACTTAGAATTAAAGCACAGCACCTCACCTCTGGCTGTATGTTTAGGCTTTTCTTTCCTACTTAAAGCTCAACCTCTGCTCTCAAGTTTTTTGCTTTGCACCCTCGAAAAAGTTTTTTATTTTGTCTCGCATTTTCACAGCACTGCAGAAATGATGTGTTTACGGAAAATGCAGGGTTACTTTCTTCAACAAGTCGGGGTTTTTGTGGCTAAGACTTGTTTCATCAGACCAGAGCGCCACCTTTCATGTTTGCCTCGCCTCTTACAGGACTTGCGGCAAACGGGAAACTAGACTTATTGATGCTTTCATATGACATTTGATGAGCGAAAGAGTAGTAGTTCTCCTTTGTGGAAGGAAACGGATCAAGCTTCTATTCTATCACATAAAATTCCAATAAAATACCTGCATTGTTGTGGTTGTAGTGCGACACGGTTGCTGTGTTTCTCAGTTTTACTAACATTGATGTGAACTCCAGCTGAGAAGGCTGATCCTGTATGGCTTAGTTATGATTGCATGGTTTGGCACATGTAAGAGCTGCCAAACATTTCAGTCTGTCAGATGATGATGATCCTCCTGCAGTTGTCACAAAAGGGGGGGAATAAAAACTAAACTAAATCTGGTTGTTATGGTAACTGTCAGTGACTTCTTACAGACATAAGTGTCTGTTTTGATGATCTGTTTGTTTTTTGTTTTATTTTTTTTGTTTAGCTCCTCCACCGCCTCCACCCAGAGGTGGCCCCCCTCCACCACCACCACCCCAACATGGCTCCGCCCCTCCGCCGCCTCCTCCATCCCGGGTGGTCCGGGGCGCCCCGCCGCCTCCTCCCCACTCCAGGCCTCCCGTCTCGGCGCCCCCGCCTCCGCCCCCGTCCCGACCGGGCATGTCCGCCCCGCCGCCTCCGCCGCCCAGCCGAGGCGCTCTCCCGCCTCCCCCGGCCCCGGCGCACGCCTCTCTCCCCGTGGCCCCGCCTCCTCCCCCGCTGCCACCGGCGGCGGCCAGCAACGGCGCTCCTCCGCCCCCGCCGCCTCCACCGCCTCCGCCGGCTCCCGGACCTCCTCCTCCACCCTCAATGGAGGCCAACGGAGGGGACGGCAAGTCCGCGCTGCTGAGCCAGATCAGAGAGGGAGCGCAGCTGAAGAAGGTGGAGCAGAAGGAGAGGCCGGTGTCCACCGGCGGCAGAGACGCGCTCCTGGACCAGATCCGACAAGGAATCCAACTGAAAGCTGTTAGTGTTCATTTGTTCATTTGGGCTCGCCGGAGCCCAGCAGCCACGCGTTTCACGCAGACACTCATTCACTCTGGTTTCCCGTCTTTACAGAGGGACGATAACTCCGAACAGACATCTGCTGACTCGGCACCGACAGCGGGCATCGTCGGGGCGCTGATGGCCGCGATGCAGAAGAGAAGCAAAGCGATCCACTCTTCGGGTACACACAGATTATCACAAACTCATGTATATGCACCTCCATACAGAACGTTTTAATTTATCTCCAGTAAGGGGAGCGAGGATTCTAGTTTTGAAATAAAAGTTGTGTAGGAACTTTAGTTTCTGTCGTTGAGGTCTTTGCTCTTACACACTCTGCACAGCAGAGGGAGTTTGTGGATTAATTTTACAGATTTCCTCTGTGAGATTGAAATATTATTTTCCAAATCTGTCTTTTTTTTTTTTTTTGACAAAAGTAACAATGTTGGTTAGGTTTTTATATATGCACCTCTGGGGATAAAATGAAGAGATCACTGCACTGAACCCCATTGACAACCTCATGGGTATTCCACCAAATACCGATTTCTGAGTTAAAACTTTAGTATTGTTGCTTCTAAGTGAATATAAACTTGTTGTCTTTAAACTCTGATCAAAATATTCCATGTTTTTTTTTTTTTTTTTTTTACAAATCTGTTTATTAAAATATAAATTTTCCCCATTTCCCCCACAGACGACGATGACGACGACGATGATGATGACGACTTTGAGGAAGAGGATGAATGGGACGACGAGTGAAACTTGTTTTTTTTTTTTCTTATCTTTTTTTTTTTCGCCCTCGATGACACTAAAATTTATCCCAGTCTTTCTAAAATAAAGTTGACTTCATAATTATAATTAAAAATGTTCTATCAGTTTGCTGTACATGTTTTGTTTTTTTTTTTGTCGCCTTTATGCTTTTTTTTAATTATTCTGTGCAATACCTCATTTAATCTATAAATGTTTGTCGGTCTAATCCTAGAGGTCTATCGTCGTTTGCTCCATCTTGTCTCCTGATGGGATTAATTTTTCTTCTGTTGCTACGCGGCTCAGACCTTCTATATTTCCAAATGTGTTGATCACTCTCTGTTTGCCATTTTCATATCTGCTGTCTCCTGTCCCACACGATCCGACTTTGCTCCCATTTTCACCCCAATGTGCAATTTTAAGCATTTGAGCTGAACGTCGGCTACGTTTTTTTTCCCCACAGCGCTTTGAGAGGGCTTACAAGATAGCGAGACAAGTTGCCACAAAATCTTATTTGTATCATTATTAGAACGGGAGAAGAAAAAGGCTATTTTCATATCTTGTTGCTCTGTAGCTTATTTTTACATATTCAAATAATTCTAGTTTATTGATCATATTTTCTTAAAAAAAAGAGGAAGAAAAGACAGCACTCTGGAATATTTGGCATTCATTCACTGTGGACTGTATATTTACTCTAAACTTCGAGTCTGTTTTTGCACAGATTGAAAAATCCGACTCGTTGCAGGGATAGACAACATTTTAGGGTTCGCATCATAATTTAAAGTGCACATGCTTTAAGTAATGTTGCCAAATACATGAGGAATTGAAATGGTAAATCATTAACACTACAAACAGTAAAGAGGGTAGCCCACAGTGTTATGTTGGGCTCGTTTTTTTTTTTTTAAATCTCTGTGACACTACAGATTTAATTGACTTTTGTGCTCATTTGTTGTTTTTTTTACAGTAGAAGGCAGAGTATTAATACACACCTGTTTATTGTAATCAGGTAATTCATTATGTGATGCTAAAATAAAGATATTTTAGTTTTGCACACTGATTCTGATAATGGGTCCATTCTACGTTTCTGTACTCTTCAAACGCTGACATTAATTACCAAGCACCTATTGACTCGACCACTTTTCTGTATGAGCAGGAACATTGGGACATCTATGCACAGTCAATGTTAAATTATGTAAGCATTGAATTTTTAAGTTTTACCCTTCAAAGTGGATATGTCACAAAGTTAAATTGTTTAATTATTTTGCATAGCAGTCATAAAAAATGTGTTTATTGCAATATCCACTCAAATATGAGGTGAATTTCAGAAATATGATTTTTGACCAGCGGTTCTTTTTTTTTTTTTTTTTTTTTTTTTAGACAGAAGAAAAAGAAATGACGATGGGTAAAGTTTGTAATTTGCCAACTGTAGTTTTAGTCTAAAGTCAAGATAATGCAGAACTTGTAATATGAAGGTAAAAGGGTGCTGGTCATTTTTACCTTCGCCCCTTTTGTGTTGCTTTCAAAGAGGCATTTTTTTAAAATTTATTTATTTTTATCATGACTGTGTTGTGAAGCTGCCTAGATACATTTTAAACACCTAGCAAGAGTAGTTAATTTGGATGTAAGCCAAAATAGTTTCTCATGTTTCTGGTTATAATTCATGAAGTTCGACTCAGTGGTGTTTGTATCATCTCTTAAACCGAAAGCCAAGTGACATGGCCACATTTGCCTAGCAAAAGCTAGCATTTGCCTTGTTCCTGTTAGCTACTCAGCTACTAACCCTGACAACATTAAATTTGTTAATACAGGAAATCTGGGATGTATTGGGAAGAAGTGGTTGTTTTCTAGTGTTTATAACCAATCCATCTAGCTAGGTTACAGAGAGCCTGGCTGTATAGCCATTTAACTAACTAAAAAGCTAGCTGCATAACTATTTAGCTAGCTATGTAGTTATTTGGCTAGCTTTTTCAGGGCAACTTATTTGAGTAAAATATGTACTCATGTTTTGGGCTAAAATACAAGAATTTAAATTATTTGGGCAACACCTAAACTATAGAACAGGATAGTTGGTGTTTGTCATACATTAGCTTAAAATTTGCTAGCATTTGCCTCGTTTCTGTTGGAAAATACTCCATCAAAGGTTAATGTGAGGAGAATTTTGCATTTGTTTTGCCCACTGAATATGAAGAACCAAAACATTTTGTTTACAAAAAGTCTCCCAGCAGCATACATTCCATAATACCTCCTACCTACTTTAACTGTAAATTAATTAAAGCAATGCTTCAAAATCTGGCTTAGGTTTTGGTATTGTAAAGAAGTGTTGTTGAATGATTAAGAAGTAATGTCTACCATTACTTTATTGAGGCAATTAAATACTTAAAGCCAATTGGCCTAAATGAGGCTGCGTGTAATTAAAATCTCAGAAAATAATGTACAGTTAAATGAATCCTGGGATTTGAGTTTTCTACAACATATTTAAGCCACCAAAATATTTGACAAAAAAAAGTAAAGCGAAATATGGCTAAACACATGGGAATTAAATTAGTTAAAAGTTACAAATGACACCGCATATCAATAGGAATAAATACTGAAACACAGTGTAACAACAATTTTATTCATAAGAAAAAAAATTGACTAAAAAAATGTTCTATTCCCACTAACAATTGGTCCTTCTGTTGGGAGCTACTTAGCACCATAACACGCTCCAAGTTCAATTAGCAGCTCATGAAACTGAAGATATTCCTCCTTGTTAGTTTTAAATGACAATCATGAATCGTGGCATCAGTGGCTCAAGAGTTTTGAATTGAAAACGACCATCGCTGTAATGCTGCCAAGAAACAGCAGAGTATTCTGGTAGCTTAGCTTGTAGCACGCCAGTTCACAGTCCTACAGAAAACAAAACAAGCTTCTGAAATGCTTATTTGAAACTTTAGTCTTATCCGTGCAGAAATAATAACTTGGCATCCTTTCCTGCTGGTTTGTTTTTCTGTTTGCAAAAACTGGACTGTCAATCTTAAATTTTCTGACGGTGAAAGACAAAGTGCCACTTGTTTGATTGAGGTCAGATCTCTGTTGTTGTTAGGTGTTAAAATATGCTAATTTTTTTGTCAGCTTCTTCAGGAAACTGTTAAAAGGATGACACCAACTCCGATCCAAAAACAAAAAAACCTTAACAAATGAGCGCCAGTGTTGTAAACTCCAATAAAGATTTCTTCACAAAAATGCGTTTTTAATCCTTTTGTCCATGCTTAACGTTTTCTTAAAATTTTAGTTGTTAGCCGTTACGTATTTTACTGCTACGGTTTTGTCTCATAAGACGGGTAGAAACTTCACTTGCAAATCATAAAGCCATGGATCTTCTTCACCTATAAATGGAAAAACGATTACAAAACAAACTCAAGAAAAGAAAACTAAGCGGCCTGTCTCTAATATGTCTAGATTAAATTATCTATAGCGAAAAAGACACTCGAGAGAGCAGGCTATATTTTTAGTTGATGTCCACATCAGCTGAACTTTCATCAGTCCCCTTCGCTACAGAGCTTATAAAAGGGATTAGAGTAGGTATGGCACTTTCCACTGATGTTACACCACTGAGGTTCCACAGAGACAGACATGCAAAAGCTTTTATAGGCACAACATCAGGGTTTTGACTTGATGTAAGCATGCAGCTGGGTAATTTGAATAATTTTATTACATAACACCCTACTTTCCTACTTTGGGTAATGGCTTTTCTTTCTTTTTTTTTGCATGGTAATGGGATTCAGACCTGATATTGTGAAACATTTTTGTCTAAAGCAGATGGATGTATGCACATTACACAATGTAAAAGGGCTATCAATTTATGGGATAATAAAAGCAACAAAAAATGCATTTGTTTCGAGCTGCATTTGATCTGAGTCACATGTTTGAAATTCTTTATACTCGTCTCAATAATCAACGGAAAAAATCTTGCGTGACATTAATCAAACCCGACCAGCTGTTTTCATGTTCCCTCTGATAATTATGATTCATCTTTGGTAAACAGCTCCAGTGCTTTCAAATGCCTCCTTGCTCTCATCCCGATATAGCTCCTTCAATAATCAGATTCAACTATCAAGAGTCGAGCCTCGTCACATAAAACCCCAACGAAACTTAATTTTGTGTCTTTGTGCGACTTTCAACCAAGTGTAGACAGAAGTCTGGGGCAATAAGTGGCATTTTATTGACATTTCAATCTACTTCTCAACTTTATGACATAGCTTGTAAAAATCAGTCTGTGCAGAAAAAGTTGCATGGTTGAATTGTTATGTTACTCAGTGTTTTTTTACCTCCAGGCAGCAAATGCTATGTGGAATACCCAAAGAGAGTTGAGTATTAGGTCAGCTATTAATGAAATGACCATTTGACACAAGAACGGCACAATGGTCTCCTGCATTGAATAGACAGAAAAGTCAGGGGGGCCATGAGTTTATGGCTGACAGTCTTGACAGGCTCTGTGATATTGTGCGGTTTGGTGACATTTTAACATTTTTAAGGATGTGGTTTAAAGAACGACGCTGAAATTCTTACGGGAACAATAAAACTTCTGTACATTTCTCGAAACGATTCTTTATGGCAGCAATGCAGTTGGTGAAAGTCTGAGTTTTATGGAAGAATATGGAAGGACTTCCCCCCCAGCCGCCTTGCAAAATATTACAAACCACTCTTATCCTTTTCAGTTTACTTTTGACTTTCTTTTAAAGTAAGCTTAGGCTAGCTCATTTCTATGCTCATTATAAATGAATGAAAACGCCGAGTAAGGATGTACTAATGACGTGAATATTGGATTTTAGTCATTTTAATGAAGAATACGTTTATTCTCCACCAGTCTAAAAAATAACATATATACACATTTTACAGAAATTTTTTCTTCCTTTGCAGGTATTTTAAATCATCCGTCAGTGTTTTCCCTGCTAAGTGTCACGCAATACATTCACATCTTTCTCTAATTTTCTGTAAGAAGGAACTCTAAAACTTTACTCAATATTACAGGTAAAGTCTAAATAATATATTTTTAGGCCTGGTCCTTATTGCTAAAGCCGTGTGAAAGTTAAAAATGAACACATTTACCTGTACGCACCTGTTTCACTGTTTCCCACCCATCGTCTTTAGGTTGCTGCTCACAAGTTGCTGCTGGGAATACTGCCGTCATCGCTGACGTCAGAGTGAGTTTGTTGCTTTCTTATTTCACTTCACTTGTTCTGTTTTGCAACTTGTTCAGAGAAAGTGCGCAAAAACACGAGTGGGTGTGTTGTCGACGTCTCTGAGAGGCTGTGTGCATCAGCGGCTCCTCACCAGCAGGCTGACTCACTCAGACTGAAAAAATAATAAAAATAAAAAAATAATCCGCCTGTGCGCGCTTCTTCCTATACGTCTTTGTAACAGCTTGTCCCTCTTCCCCCCCCACCTTGAATAAAACTCACTCAGTAACCAAAGAAGACACGAACAACACGACTGCTGCAAGTAAGCAAATGGATATATTTAGAAACGAACACATATTTCAACCAAAAAGAAAAAGAAAAAAAAACACATATTTACAGTCTTACATGAAAATAGACATTTAGAAAATGTCAGTAAACAAGAATAAGAAAACTCATGTCACTTTCTACTGTGAAAAAAAGCAAGACATTTTGCTTTTTTTCCCCCTTTTTTGTCACACTTTAATTATTAAGATCATCAGACTAAAATAGCCAGAGTAGATACACAATGCTGCTTTCAAAACTGGAATAAAATTGATTGAGGGTAAAAAAAATAAAATAAAATAAAAAAAACTTCAAAAAAGTTAAAATTTACTCATCACCAGGGCCGGTCCAAGCCTTTTTGGGGTCCTAAGCAGCTTTTTCTGGCGGGGCCCACACCAGCATGTCAACACCAGATGATTTATAATTCCTAAGCTACTCTATGTGTGTAAAATACCTACTATCATTAGCATCATTTGTTATTAGTGTACATTATGCCAGTACTATTATGACTATTGATTTCAAACTTACAGGAGTAACAAGATAAAAAAAACAAAACATTTGGGTTTAAAATGCAGAGTGGCATTCAAATGTGATATTTTATTTTAGCTATTTTAAAGTAACATCAACTGATAAATACTACATTTAATATCTTATATTTCCCCAAAAGTGGCAGCAGCCATCAACAGGAAGAGATTAATCATTATTATCTACAAGTTTGCATTATTCAATGTTATTTTAAAATATTTTTTTTTCTATCATGCTAGTTTATTGCTCTTTGGGGCCCCCTGGTGGCGTGGAGGACATACACTCTTAGACTCCTAGTTAGGTAATTCTTCTAACAATCTGAAGTTTGCTAATAGGTGTCAAAATCTGAAGACAATTTGGAATAAATGATTTTCACCTGCTTTGAATAGCTTTTTATTTTATTACTTGGAAACTGCATTCTGTATTTACTCAGGATACTTGATACTTGTGTTTGATCTTAAAATTTGTTAGATGATCTGACACAATTAGGAATTAATTTTTGCAAAAGGGTATGGGGGGGACTGTATCTTTAAATATCAAAAACTAGTTCAGAATTTTGAGTACAAATTTCCAGTACACCTTCCCGTTTTTTCCGAGTAAGAAATCCAATTTGTCTCCATCGCCGTCGTCATCGTCGCCGCCATTATCCCGCAGGGCCCGATCTCTTTGTTCCTTATCGTAGATGATGTGGAACTTCCACCTGGAAAATCAAAGATTGTGTTAAGAGGACAAAAATGAGACGAAGAGCAGCAAAAAGGGTCAAACAGCAGCAGTCTGGACTGTTTTCAGGCGTGCTAATGCGACGAAGCGTCGAGCCCGTTGTTATCGAAGCGCCACAGAACAGTTTCTATAAATACCGGCGCTGAGTGGATGGAATCTGCCAGCTACAGCCAGAGACCCCATTATCTGAGGCCACAGATGATTTTCCACAACAATGTAACAAGCTGCGCTCCAGCTGCAGGAAAAGCCAACACTCAAATCTCCACTTACTAGGTAGATGAAAATAGGGGAAACTCTGAATAATACGGGCTTTTAGTTTCATTATTTGTCCTGCCATCTATGTTTTCCATTCCTCTATTATGGACGTCAGCTTATCATCCACTTCAGGGTAAAAAAAAAAAAGCAGGCTGACTGACTTTATCTTTGTCAGTGTTCTCTGTCCTACACTGTCTGTAAATGTGAAAGCGATGTGCTCATACCAGAGCACGCTGGTGGCAAACAGCCTCTTTTGCCTACCTACTGCTGTCCAGAGACAGATCATACCACATCAGCCACCAGGATGACTCACACACCACTGACTCTGTGTCATCCTTGTCTAAATTAAACTCCCTTCTTGTGCAGTTTGTGCAGTTTGCCTTTTGGAGAGTTTGTCCGCTTCTGTTTTTCACAACTGAATCCCCCCCCACCCCCAAATGGGGAAGTAGTGTCTTTTCTCATGATTCCCCTCCTGCCTCTCACCCGTCTGAGGTTCCTGAGGCTGCTGCTGCGGATGGACTCCATTAGCTGATCGTGGGCGGACCTCATCGGCGTGGATGGCCTGCTGCCGCCCTCCTCCGCCCTCCTCTCGGCCGACACAGGCCTCAGGGCGTTCTTGAGCTCCTTCAGGATGCAGCCCGTCTCCCCCTTCGTCTCCTTCGCCTTGCTCTTCTTGCCCTTCTTCCCTTTGGCTTTGGTGACCTTCTTGCTGCCCGCCTCGTGGGCCTTGATGACCTCCGCGATCATCCGCGTGGGCCTCTTCTTCTCCTGTTGCAGCGGGAGAAGCGGAGGAGGAGGCGGCGGAGGAGGCGGAGGTGGAGGAGGAGGAGGAGGCGGCGGAGTCTGTTTTTTAGCCGTTAGTTTGGGTGAGGACCAAGGTGAGGCTCTGGGCGAAGTGTAGGGCGACGAACTGGATGTTCCTCTCTTGAGAAAAGAAAATGCACACATAGTGAAAACAGAATTGAAGATGGAAACCAGTTTATGTGAGGTACATCTTATTAAAGGCAGCGACACACACCCTCAGGTATCCGATGTTTTGGGCAAATTTCATTCCTCTAATTGAGACTTTAGAAAAGGCTTTGGTCAAAACATTAATGACTCAATTTAGCTTAAGTGAATCGAGTCCAATATGGCTTTGGGGTTATCCAAGAGGGGGAAAATTTCCAACAATCTGGGCCAGATAAAATCCCTTCCACTGAACCCTCGGGCCGGTTTGAACAGCTGCTTGTGAGCTAAGAAATGAAGCGGTGGAAACTTGACTTCCAAAGAAACAGTCCAGAGAGGACGTTTGGATTTTCTGAATCTAACATGTCAAAAGGGGTTTCCCTCCATAGCACACCACTTTAGTTATATTTCTCTTTTCCAAACTTTTCTCATAGGTTTAAGTAGAGCAGAAAAGTTTCATAGAGAGACACTGATGGACATTTGGTCAAACTCGACTTTAATCTGATGCGATAATCTACTAATCTAGAAAACTACTCCAGACATTTTGTGCCAATATTAATGTTATTGTTAGTGTGCGTTATGTAATTTGAATTGAACCGAATGAACCATTTAGAGCTGATTGTGTTGTAAGTAATTGGCTGAAATGGAGTCGAAATGTTTAATGAATCAAACTATTCAAGTTATTCGAACAGTTTGAAGCGAAGTGATTACCAGCGCAGAGGTTCTTGAGTTCACAGCTCCGTCTTGTTGCTGCTGCCGTTGCTCCTGCAGCCGTCTCTGCCTCTGACGGTCCTGGTTCCTGGTCAGTATCCCAGTCATGCTCATCCTGGGACCAGGGAGGTTGAACTGGTAGCCGAGCTTGATCAAAGTGTGGTTTTCCCTCAGGATCTTCACCATCTCCATCTCCACCTGCAGCAGGTCATTGCAGCAATTCACATCGACTGTAACGGTAACCGGGGGGGATTCCGCTGGCTTGGACCGAAACCAACCTGTCCTCCACACATGTGCCTCTGGTTGTGAAAGCGGAGCTCGGTCAGGGTGTTGTTGCCTGGAAGTGCTTGGACCAGCGCCATCACTCCCTTCCCGCTCACGTAGTTGGACTCGATGTTCAGGCTGGTGATGGATGCGTTCTCCTTCAACATCTTAGCGATGGCCAGAGCGACGTGGTCGTCGGCCCGCGTGTTCGCAAGACTGAAGATTCGCACGTGGGTGTTGGCTCTTAGCGCTTCAGCAAATCGAATTAGAGTTTCCTGCAAAAGGGATTAGGAAGAAACAGAAAATCCTAAACCCACTGTTACCTTTAAGGTTGCTCAGCAATTCAAAGAGTGAAAGTTTAGTGTCTGATGATTGAGAGGGGCCGAAAAACTCTCCATTCCAAACTGAAATGGTTTATGAATAGATGTTTTGATCCGACTTCAGTCTGGGCTTATTAGATTGAAACTTATGACAATAAATCATGCAATAAAGAGAGAGAAAAAATTGTTTTTCATTCATGATTAATACTTGCTTGTCTGTTATTTCACATTGCCAGGGATAACTGAGTTTTAAGATATGAAACTAGTATTTTTCAACAATTGTATTTCTAAAGAACTAAAAGAAATTGGTCATCTTTCAGCTACAAGATACCCTGTAATCGTCTGTTTTATTAGTTGGAACTCAAAACAACACTTTGAATGAATTAAAAAAAAAAAAAGTTTTGTTTTATATGATAAAGTTTCTATCTCCTTGGAAACAAAGAAAATTAGGGAATTAGGGATGTTTCAAAACGATTGCAGAAAGGATGATGTGCTCAACTGAGGACAAACTAGACAAATAAAACACGTTGTTACCTGTGTGATGTCATCAATGTTGTTCAGATTCACCTCAGTGAGTTCGGAGTCGTCGTTAAGAACTCGCTGCAACGCGTCATCAACAACTGTAGGGTTTCCACTGTTTAGGTCCACTGGTGGAGGGGGCGGAGTCAGCCTCATAGGCTCCGCCCTCTGAGGCCTCAGTAGTGTCGGTCTGACCGCATCCACTGAGTCTCTCAAGGGTTCAGGTTTTGCTACATTGTCTTGTTTGTCTTCATCCGTTTCAGCGTCATCTTCTTCTGTTACAGGCTCCTCTTCCTCACTTTCTTCCTCTTCTTCTTCTTCTTCTTCACTGTCTTCCTCTTTGTGATCCTCCCCCTTTGAATTTTCTGACCTTTTACTTTCCTTTTCGCTCTCGTCATTTTTTTCTTCCTCCTCTTCGCTGCTTTCTTCTGTCAGACACTCGTCTTCTTGTTCGTCATCCTGTGTTTTGAGAACATCATGAATATGGACGATCTTTAGGTTCAACAAGAACAACTCTTATAGTACAGAAAAAGAAAAAAATTGGTTGCAACTCTCAATTTTTGCACTGTATTCAGTGTTTTGGTATTTTTTCACAAGCTTGACTGATGTGACTGTATGGGGACTGTGCTGACAGAACCGGTTACAATAGGGTGGTTTAATTTAATTTTATGGGATGTTGATATTTGTGTAGTAAAACATGTAATAGATAAATAAGTAATGCCAACTCCTGATTTGGAAGATTGATTTGCAAAAAAATAAATGAATAAAAAGCCTTAACTTTCTGGCTGATATCCTGAAATGTCCCTTTTATAATTTCACAAAATGTTGACTCTGCAAACTGTAATTTCATTTCTGAGGCTAGCGTTCGCTTCTTCATTCCTGATTGGCATTTCAGCAGAAGTCAACCCAGCAATGATGACCAAATAGTCCAAATCAAGCAAATCTCTAAGGTGGTTGATCACTTTTCTGTACATTTCTTCCTCTTACCAGTTTGGGGCTCCCTCCTGCTATCTCGTTTTCCAAAAGTTTACGGGTCTCGTTCTCCCAGTACTTCATGAGGGCCTCTCTGCTGAAAGTACCCGTTGGGGTTTTGTCTGTCTGGTCTCTCTGTCTGAGTCCGATGGGCACGTTGGCGTCAGGGTCGATGTCGACCAGCTCCTTCTCCAACTCGGCCAACTCCTCCGGGCTGAGCGACGCCAAGAGCTCATCCTCGTCGACGTCCTCGTACTTACTCAGCTCTCGGCGATACCCGAAAAAACTCATGGCCAAAGCCTGAGAAGCACTGACCGGTAAGTTATTAAACCGTCAGAGTGTTAACTGGACTCCCAAACTGAAGGAGTTTTGATAAAGAAAGTCAATTAAAACATAAGGTCCACCAATAAGCTTGAGATCTATAAAGATCTCCGCAAAGCTAGATTAAAAACTCAGTCGATTCATGCAGTTACAATACGACCAGTCAAGACGTTTCCCTCCTGGTCCAGTCTGAACTGGATTCCTCCTGGCCGACCGACTTTATGTAAGGGTGCACACGTGTGTGTGTGTGTGTGTGTCCTCTTCTTTTCTAATCTCGCCAGCTGCTGTTTAGGCTTTAAGAGGGAACGTACCGGCGAGTAGGCCCCATGATGCAGCGTCTTTTTTTGGGAGTCGCTACCCAGATAGGCAGAGCTACAAAAAGCCTGTGAGCTCAGAGGCTCCGTGGCCTGTCATTGTAGCAGTCAGTCACCCGGACCTGAATGGCTTTGTTCACGGCCAAAAAAAGATTGAGCTTCATCGAAGAAGCAGAACGAAAAGGAGAAATGTATAATTAATCCGGCGCGTTTCGGTGAATGACTCCTTAAAAAGATTAAATGTTTAATTTTTGCTTGATTTGGGAGTTCAGAAGTATCCATGTTAAACACCGAGCATTATTAGCAACTGTGAGCATCCAACAATAACATGTTCAAAAGGAAAATACTCTTCGCCCTGTAGTATTATGTCGATGTGAAAAAGTATTTGACCCCTTACAGATTTATTTTGGTTTAGCTTTTTTTTTGTCATGTTTTGGATAATTGACCACATTTTTTTACTTCAAAGATAAAAAAAAAGAAATATTAAATGGAGGTTTCAAACTAACCAAACCAACCAGATCCTATTTGGAAAAACTAAGTACTCTGCTTGTTCAGTCATGAGTCAGCTGTGATCAGTCACATATTCTGGTTCAGTCTCACTAGTCAAACCAGAAAAAATAAATAAATAATAATAATCTAAATATAATCTGTTTGACAACATGAAGCGGGTTAAAAGATCTCAGAAAGCAATGCATTAATCACCTGGTCTAGAAAAATTCAACAAGGAGACGAGGAGCAAAGTTTCTGACATTTGTTAAAATGATTACAAAAACCATTTCTGAGGTTCTTGTGAACCACTGGAACCAGCTGGTTCTGGATTCCTCTTCAGGTTTGCTCTCTGTGCAGGAAACCTGAGAACTGAAGGGTTCAGACGGCCGAAGCGTCCGGAGAATCTAGTAGTATTTCTGGATAATGCATCAGGGTTGTCCAAGCCAAGATTGTTTCTGTTATTGTTTGAGTACTTCTAGATTAAAACAGTAATTATCTAAGTTATTATTTGGAGATACATGCAACCAAAAAAGTTCTGACTGTCCTAATGGATGTTATTCTTCTTTATTAGTGTTATTCCTTTATTTGCAGCTTCCATCAGCCCCAGTGATTGCTCACCTTCCCTCAGCTTTCCAGTTTCCTCTTTCCCACAGCTCCCATTTGTAGACATTTCTTTGGCAAATTGGGTCGAAAACTTGATGTTTTTTTTTTTCTTTTTTGGCCAAAGTTCTTTCCTGGAAAAGTTCTTTCCAGTTCTTTCCTGAACTGGAAAGAGCTTTTCCAGTTCAGGAAAAGCTCTTTGATCATATTCAAAGAGCTTTTGAATATGATGGTTTGATGAACATTTGAAATAGGAGGGCTGATTGTCAAACTTTTATTAAAGTACATATATTTTTTATTTACTGTGTGAGCAAAAGAAAGGAAAATATTGGTTGTGTAAAACAATACTTTTACTTTCTTATACATTCGAGTATGTAGTGAGAATAAAAGAAATGTGCTCCATAACAGCTTCACTAGCGTTAAAATGCATTCGCATAGATTCTGCAGATTTGTCTCAAATTCTGCTGCACTTTTCTGCAGTTTATTTCATCTACTTCACTGTATTCTCTGGCTAATAGCTTTGCAGGCATCTGATTACTGACACGTGATTATCAGATTTACCAGACATCACTCATTTTATTTCTCATGCATACATTTTTCATCCGTTCTTCTACTTTAGCAACTTTTACAACAATGTTATAAACAGTATAAATACAGGAAAGTGTAGATTTAGGTAAAAACTGTAGAGTTTTGAGAAAAAAAAAAACTGCACAAAATGCACACATTTGCAAAATTCATAGCTAGTCGCTGCAGATCGGATCTTGTTGTCACTAGAGTCCCCCATACGGGTCGTCCGCCCTGTAGGACAGGTAGCCGATCAGTCTGGGAGGAAAAGGCGCAGCCTCCATGGCCTCCGGGTCGTTCAGCGTCCTGACGTTCATTCTGCCCCTGATCACAAGTCGGCACAAGTGCTGCAGGGGGCGAGGTTCTCCTGGAGCGGAGACGGAGTCAATTAGTCTTCAGTTAACCAGGAAATCGAATCAACGTCACGTCGTGTTTACGGTCTTACCCAGCACGGCGGAAATCTCCTCCCACTCAGGAGTCCTCTCCAGGATGCGCTTCAGGTTGGAGCAGATGCTGATGTGGCTGACGTAGTCGAGAAGGATCCTTACGACGCTGCCTGCCAGATGGGCGAGCCACGACACGGACACGAACTCGCAGAACTAAAAGAACAGAGATCGGGGGTTTCCTTTAGCGTTACCTCGTACTCTCTTCGTTACAGCAAGAGGAGGAAAGGACGCATGCGTGTCAGTTCTCACTGGAATGACATTAGGCTGACAGTAAATCTTGCAGGCCTGATTGTGGAGGTCAGTCCAGGTGCTGTCCAAGTCTTTGCTTTTATTATGGAAGCACTCAAAGCATCTGCAGGAAGGGAAAATATTTAAAAATGTAAATATCGTCATTCAAAATTAGGTTTAAATTGACTTTTGATGATCAGCGGGTGTACGACGTGCTTGTGAGCCTGATAGCCGCTGTTGAGCAGCAATCGCAGCATGTCGTGGTCTCTGAGGCAGTAGTAGAGGGCAGTGGGGAACACAGTGTTGTTGATCACTCTGAAATAACAGTTGACCTCGGCTCCATAGGACAGCAGCAGCTTCACCAACTCGTATCTAGACACGGCGGATGGGGTTTTCAGGGCAATCTGGGTTATTGTACGTCAGACAAAACATACCGACTGCCTCCTGCAAACCTTTCTGCCCGAATGGCAACCAAGATGCATCGTAGAGGGTCCAGGTCTGTTCTCGCTCCAGCTTCCAGCAGGATCTCAGCACAGGTCACGTCGCCGTTGGAGACGGCAAAGTACAGAGGGGTCTTCCTCAGGTCGCCATAGTTCTCTGTGAGATTGAAAAAGGTCAGCGAGTTAGTTCCAGGAAGTAGATCAAAATCTAAATTGTGAGCGTAAGTTGGATTTTTTTTTTAATTTTTTTGCTACAAATTGCAGAGCATGCGATTCCATACATTAAACACTATAGGTTAAAAAGGCTGTAAAGTTAAAATTTTAGTTCTTCAGGTGGCGATTCGCTATGTAAGATGGGAGGAAGAAACCGTTTTAAAGCAGTAGCATGAAGACTCAAAAACCGGCACACAACCCAAAGATTTAAAAGCGTTACTTGTGGTGAGCCCAGCGGAGAATGAGCACTTGTGATAAAAAAAATTAAAATCAAAGTATTTCGGACCTGCATTCATTCTTATCCTGAGGCGCTCCCGTTTCTGCAAATAGCTGTGTTACCAGAAAATGTTGTGTGAGTGAGCCCTTCACTGATTGTGTAAGTTATTAAGTCATTAAACGTAATAACTCAATTAAGTTTAATGACTTAATTAGCAGAATCTAAAATCTTGCAGTTTGTAAGCAAAACTGATTTTGAAAAACAGGTTGTTGCATTTGTTTACTATGCAAACTTATTCATAGACATATATGAAAAACACGATCATGTTTAATCATAATCATATGAGCAGATTATTGGAATATTACTTTCAGAAACAGATTTCATATGTTTGAGGTGCACATGATTAACTTGCATGTAAGTGAAAGCAACTTTTTCTATTTGACATAAGCAGTTCAAATTTTAATGGATTTTATTTTTGGGGGTTTTATGTGACATAGGCCAGCACAAGGCAGTTGCGTAATTGTGAAAGGTGTGAAAAATGAAACTCACTTTCAAGATTTTTTTTTTTTTTTTTATGGATGGATGGATGGAAAAAGGCCAGATGTATGAATTCTCAAGCAACAACGTTTTGGTAAAAGTGGTGGCGCAAACACACACACTTATACGGTCGCTCCTACCGGAGATGTGTTTATCTAGCTGTGTGTTGATGTCGAAACCATTCTGGATGAGGAGCTGGAGACATTCAGTCTGTCCCCCATCAGCAGCAGAGTGGACCGGGCTCTGGCCTGAGAGACGGATCGCTCTCTTTGTGGTGACAGGGATCAGAGTTCTTAGGACTCTGTACAAGGGGGGAGGGGAAGAAGGCAGAAAAAAGAGGAATCAACAGAGTGAAAAACACCAAACAGGACAGAGGGAGCGGTCATTAATCTGTGGTTTGAGTTGCAGTGTTTTTTAGGAACTGAGCTGAGAAACAGTGATAAACAAAGGACTCTTTGTGGCGCACTCTGTTGTGCAGAACTTTCACTCCATTGTTTGCTTGTTGTGATGCAAACAAATGGGGTAAGTAATTATATTTAATGCAGAGCAATTTCTTTATTCCGAGAATCTGCTGCTGAACTGTTACGAGCCGAGAATAAGGCATCAAAATGACACTTCATGTTTTCTCAATCGACCGGGCTGCGACTCACAGCGTGTGTCCTTCATACGCGGCCCTGTGGATGGGCAGCTGACAGGCGTAGCTGGCCACGTTTGGGTTGGCACCGTGCTGCAGAAGGAGCATGACACAGTCCAGGTTTCCTGACCCAGACGCGTCATACAGGACCGTGTCCCCATTGCTGGCCCGGGCGTTCACATCTCCCCCTTGTGGAGGGCCGAGGAAGTACAAAAACAGAGGGATAAATTGGGAAAATTAGGCAGGGCCAGATTACAGGCGGCCAAAAAAAGAGACGAGTAAATAGCTAAATAGTTGTGTTTTAAAGTTTTACCGTGCTGTATAAGTATTTCTAGGGCTTCAGTCCGACCGTGCTCCGCTGCAATTCCCATAGCGGTCACGCCGTGACCGTCTCTGACGGTAACCTGGGCTCCGTGGCGAAGCAGCAGCATCAGAATAGCTGGACAACCCACCTGAAAAAAACGAGACGGGGAAGTAAACTGTTTTAGGGGGGGGGAAAATTATACAGAAAATATTGTTTACTATGTGCACTGACAAAAAAAAGAGTCCTTTTAAGCAATGAAGTATGAATTTAAAATTTTTCACACAATATTTTCTTAAATCCCACTGAGAAAAAAGTAGACAAACTCAAAAAAATTAATCAGTTACCTTATGTGATGTTAACATAGGCATAGACACTTTTTTTTTTACAAAGGTAGATTTCATCTTGAATAAAGATGAAATCTACCTTTGAAATCTACCTTTAGCTATTAAGTTCTATAACTTAATAGCTAATTTTTCCCATTAGCTATACAACTTAATAGCTAATGGGAAAAAAAAAACGATCTTGATTTGATGTCTTATACGTGATAAACTATACCCAAAGTGGGTTTGATTTACTTTGCAGGAACGTTTGGATGGCAGCTTTAAAACACCCTCCCACCTTCGCAGCCTCATGAGTCGCCGTCCACTTTGTGAGACACACCTGCTCCACAAAGGCCCCGCCCATGATGAGGGAGTGAACGCTGTCACACGAACTCTGTCTCACCGCTGCAACACGTGGAAAGTAGATGTGAGTAAAGAAGCGTCTTAGCGAGGGGTTTCTTTTTTCACAAAACTGCTCAAAACGCAGTGAATTAATGATGGCGATTAACTTTGGTGACTGTAAATGACACACTATCTTAAATAAATACTGTTGGCATGTTTGACATCTGAAAGGAACAGTTGAAGGTTGTGGTTATGCTGTGGCGATATAGTTTGACTTATTGATCCTGACAATGTTGAGCCACACTGGCTCAACATGTCAGGCCACCTGTGAGGCGAGAGTGTGTGCCTTTTCCGGCCAGCGGCGTGATTGTGCTACCGAGGAGCAGAGGAGATTCATTCCTGCTGTTTGTGTTGTGCGGCGAGGCTCCGTGCCGCAGCAGCAGCTTGATGTTTTCCACCTGGTTGGCTTCTGCTGCCAGCGTCAGCGCCGTGTCCCCGTCCTTCGTCCGCTCTTCTAGCGTCGCGTCCATGGACGCCATCGCTGCAAGGGGTGACAAATAAATACAGCTTAGATGATGAGGATCTAACGCTGAGCTGAATCCCCCCCACCCCACCCGATGCTCTCGTTTACCCTGCAGCACCACATGCAGCATTTCTGTCTTTGGTCGAGCAGCTACTGCGTGCAGAGGAAGCCAGCCCCTGCTGTCGCTCTCTCTGAAGGCAGACGCGCAGCACGACAGTTGCTGCAGTGCAGCTACATCGCCTGCAGAGAAACAGTATTAAAGAGGGTTAAATATCAGATTAATATATCATGGAATAGAGGAGGGGCTGAGGGAAGGCCTTCCCTTCCTTTTAGTGGGCACAGGGTAGCTTTTCACGTTAACGAGGGGGCTAAATTCACAAGTGTAAGAATTGGCCCAGTCAAAGTTCAGAGACGAATAAAGTTGAGAGTGAGAAATTCGCAAAACCTGAAATCTAGGGCCATTTGTTGCACATTATTACTCGTATCTACATGGCGTGTATCACTTTACCTTTGTCTATCGCCGTCATGATCTTCATAAAGTTTTCACTGTTTGGCTGTTTCCTGGTGAAACAAACACAGTTTACTTTTCCCAAAATACACATGGCGGAGTGTGGTCCCAAGATCTGACTTTTCGTGCATGATTTGATTTTATCTTTCCTTTTTTTTTCTTTTTTTTTTTTGCATACCAGTATTCTGGCACTGAACACTTGTAGGCATCTTGAATGCTCTCCAGAATGGCAAGCTCAATCAGCTCTTCATTAATGCCTTCCTGCTCAAGGTCCTCCATTTCTGTATAGCGGGGAAATGTGATAAGAAAGAGAGTTTGTAAAAATCAAAAATATTTTTGAGCTCACGTATGTCTGTGGTTTGCGTTCGTCTGCCTTTGGGAATGCAGCTTGTTAAAGGGTAACTGTATCACTGCAGCTCACGCAGGAATGAGGGTCGAATGCAAACATGTTAGTGTCACGCAGTCGTACGTAAAAACGACGTCTTGCCGCATGCTATTTAGCGATATCCGTCCCTCACCTGTCGGTGTGAGTGAGTGTCCTTGATGTCTCCAGCGAGTTGCCTCCATGTTTTTGTTTTGCAGGGTCCTCGGCGGTCTGCGTTATTATTAGAAGTGGCCTACTTTAACCGTCATGACTAAGCTCAGAGTGTGCTGTCTGTCATTTCTTTCACTTCTCCAGCGGCTGAAACTGCCGACATTCAAATCGAATCATTTCGCTGACATGCGGATGAAACCCACATGACAAGTTTGCGCAGCGATGCCACACACAACGGATCTGTTGTTGGCGGGAAGGGGGGAACAAATATCTGCACGTTTTCTTTCACTTTTTTTTTTTTTTTAGCTCGGAATATAATAATAAAGTCGTCCAAGTAAGACTAATATAGCTGATTAGTTTAACAACAACGCAGTCTTTTTTCTTTTCCCCCTGCAGCTCTAGGGCAGCTCCACAGTTAGAGCTGACTCCTTTCTGAGCAATTAGAAGTTATCTCTCTAAGTGAATTTATCTAACATGTCCTCTTCCATCTACAGATCCTCACCATGGGAAAACTCCTGGAATCTGCTGCTGCAGCTTTCCCTGTACCTCACTCAGCCACACATATCCATTCAAAGACCCTCAACTTCACCCAAAAAACCCCAAAATTTGTCATGAAACACTTGAACTGCTTAGCAATCTTTGTCTTCTTTTGGGTTCGCTAGTATAGTTTGTGACATTTTTTCTAAGGAAAGCTGGTGGATAAACCATACATAAACTTAAATTTCAGTACAGATTATTTGTCAAACATTAGAAGCTCGCCGTCTTTTATTCAGGGGAAAGATTACATCTTCGCAATGGATGAACGTTAAACAACCTCAGTCAACTTACAAGTCATTGTTGAATTGATTAGTGATTGAGATTGCTGGAGAAGTTCCTCGATATTTACAGAAGGCGTTTTAGGAAAATGATAGAAATCATTTCTCATCTTTCTAAGGGCTGCTTTTCTGACTTCCTGCAACACCTAACTGCGCCAACTTCCAGCAAAAGTTAGCGTTTCAGCTGGCTACGCTTAACAATCCTTTATGCACTCCTGCTGACTGATATCAATGAGCATAATCCATGACTGAATCCATTAGCAGAGACACTGCCAGTCTACCGCGGAGATGAATGAATAATTCACCTGGCATTAGAGTCTTTGGAGTGTAGAGGAAACTACTGCCCTCCTGAGAAAACCTCGACTAGAGGACAAGCAAATTGTGCCGTCCTCAGGAAATGAAGAGTTTGGTTTTCTAAATCGTTTGCTTTTCCTCATTTCCTGAATCTCTCCCTTGTGACAGCTATTGATTTGGTAATGGAAATCAATTACGGATAATGGCTTTTACATGGGTCCACTTATCAGGAGAAACCATGAGCTGGGGTTTGCGTTGCAAAACGTTGGCACGTGCACGCCCGAGACGCAGGAGCCCAGAAATCCAATAAACAAACAAAAACATAATAAGTCTACGCGATTAAATAAAGCAAGAAATAACATCTTAATTACTCCCCGTCGTCCTGTTCTCACTTCTTTTTTTTTTTTTTCTTTTTTTTACAAACAACAGCTTGGGGAATAACCCTGACATATTCCAAGTGAAATATTCTCGCAAGGAGAACAAGCACCCACTTCTCCCGATGACCAAATTGATACGTGGGAGTTTATGGAAAAGTCTCAGACGGCGTCAGAGCGTGACATAATGACTCAGCTTGTAGGCGGCCTCTCCGCCACGTCAAAAAAAAAAGAAAAAAAAAAGACCCCACCAGTTTGTCTGATGCGAGAGCAGACTGCTGGCCCATCCTCGGGTTTCACTACACATTTGGACATCATCGACACGCATGCAAACATGCACAGAGCTCTGAGTTCTTTCTGCAGACGCAAGAGACTGAATTTTATGAGGCGGATCTGAGAAACCTTGGACCCTTGCTCCATATGAGGAAGAAAGTAAGTCGATTCTTTCAACTTTTGCATAATATTGAACACATTGTCTAACATTCTGCTGGTGCTTGGTTTGAAAAATAAAAAAATATATATTTTTCTCATTCCCTTTCACAGCTGTTTCAGCTACTGCTCATTTTTGAGGCTCAAAATGACAAAAACAGAAATGGAGCATTTTTAGTTTTGCAGAAACTTACACCTTCTTAAAAGAATAGAACAGATGAATCAATGCAATAAATATTGTTCCTACTGTAACTGAAAGCTTAAAGGTGCATTCGTGAAAAACGGCAAATGATAAAGAATGTTCCTTTAGAAGATGATTTACTGTTCTGAGGGCTTCATGGTTGTGGCTCCACATTGTGCTGAAAAGGGGCTGCAAGAAAAGGGGCTGCAAAGGGAAAGGTTTAAGAAATCTAATAAAAGTTTTGAGAAAATAAAAAAAATAAGTTTTTAAGCACTAATCCAAAACCAGAAGCTTTGACTTAGAGTTGCGATTCACTTTGTTTTTTGTTGTTTCTGGGAAATCAATTTAAAAAATAGAATTTAAGATGATATTATTATAAGGTCTTAATTCATCTGTTGCATTGATTGCCTAAAGCTGTTTAGTCCACTAACAACAAAATGGAGGAAAATGTCAGTTAGTCTGAAATATTGACATTTTAAACCTTTTTGTTTAAAGATTAATTTAAAATTTTTAGAGGATTTACAAAGTGTGATATCCATGTAATATTTTCACAATAATGCTTTATTTTCGCTTACATATTTTACATATTTGACCAGTCCGTGAACTTTTTTTGTAAAGAAAAATTAAATAAAATAACTTTTAAAAAAATAAAGAATGAGCGTGGAATAAAAAAAAAATAGGATGATTCAGTCCAGGTTTGAGGCATTTAAATATTGCCATCTTCACACTTTCTGGCGCTAAAAATCCCAAACTAACACTCTTTGTGGTTTCTTAAATAGAGTAAAGGTTTCCTGCATTTCAAACTGTATTTTAAAGATGCTATCCATTAGCATCTTTAAACTTTGTACTATCTTAAGTACAAAGTTTTATAAGTAAACTACAGAAAATAAAACTACAGAAAATTTTAGATTTAGAACGACGGAGTTCAAATGTAGATGAAATTTCTTTAAAAAAAAAAAAACCCTCCTCAATAGCTCTTTACGTTAGTGCTCCCTTACTACTGAGTGGAAATTTAAATAAAAAAAACTGCCACAAAACTGTCAGAGAATATGAAAAATGTGTTCATATTCCTTGATGAAATGCCGCCCTTAGTAAAGAGCCATATCAGCCATATTAAATACCACCATTCCCCTTAGCCAGGTCATACTCACGTTTTTTTGTGTGTGTAAGTATCTAAAAGCATGCTAATGGTGAACAAGTAGATCCAAAATATTGTTTGATATCTTATGTCTCGGCTTTAGATCATCAGCACAACTTGTGTCCTCTTGGGTCTGTTTTCAAGTTTGCATCTCTGCTCTGGGAAATTTGGGACGCCAATAACTGATGATGTGAGCAAGCTGTCTGAATTGGTGAGATCACAATCCTCATATTGACAGCATCATTTATCCGGTTGTGGTATTTTGCGTTTTGTTTCTGACCCGGACGCTGCTCTGTTCTGCCTTTCATTTCCACCGCAGAAGCAGAATATCCCCTCCGATTATGAGATTCCTGTCAGTTACGTTCCCGAAGAGGTGGTACGTACAACACATCGATGAGATACAGAGAGACGGTTGGATAAGGAATGGTGGATTTCATATCGACTAAGAAAGCCATTTGTTTGTCTACCTGGATCGCAGGCCGGCACGTGCTGGGTGGTTTTAAATATCTATCCTTTGGAGCGAAGTCTTGAAAAGCTGGCCGGCATGTTTGGTGCCATGTCGTCAAACAGAGACGACATCAACGTCTTCATCACGATGCTTAAGAGTTTACGCCTCACCTTTGACCACGAAGAGCTGGTGGGTAACAGGCAGTTCCACTCGATATGTGCTCTTCTCTTGAGTGCGCACATAATATTTTACTTATTAGGTTACAGATGAGGGGAAAAAAACAGAACATTGCAAAACAACTTCAGCTCTGAGGGCGGCACTGCAGGAAGATTATATGACTGTTTAGCATGTTTAATTGCATAAGTGAATTATTTCATGATGGTTTGTTGACTGATCCCACAGGAAACAGCGATGCAGGTCTTCCAGTGTCACTATCGAGAAAGGAGCTTGCTTTCCGGACTTTACTTTGACTACATCCAAGACCTCTTGCGTGCAGCCACTCAAGGAACATCGAGTTTCTCTTGCAAGCCACAGCCATGCCTTAATCATCAGCAAACAGCAGGTACACCATTTATTTGCGCCTGGCAGTTTTATTCAAACGGATGCCTTGAAACCACAGAGAAGAATTAGATAACACTTATTGATCTAATGTCATGCAAAAAGTGTGATGTCATGCCTGTCCACTATCTTATTTCATATGTGTAAGCATATTCAATTACAGCTGCAATTATTCTCTTCTTGCAGAAGGTCAGGAGGAGAGTCGTAAATACAGATGGTTAAAGAGCAGCTCTCTGCTTTTGGTGCTAATCCCCTTCACAGCCTGTATTGTGCTGATAGTCTGGCAGGTAAGAAGATCTTGCAGTTTCACCTTGCAAACCTTTGTGATTATAAAAGTATGAAGGGGACAATAAGTGTAACTCGTGTTATATTAAATTACAAGTGGGAAATAGAAATGAGAACTGAAAAAAACCGAGGAAAACAAACCTTTTGGTCGCTTAGGAGTTGAAACCACCACAATAAATAGTCCTAGTGAGCTTTGGAAAGTTTTTATCAAGAAAGATCTTAAATGTTATTAAGCTTATGAATAATTGTTGGCTTACGTTCTCTCACAAAGTCAGGGAATACTGTTGGAAATGTTCCCCTATACTAAGATGCTTAAGATGCTACTAGCATCTTAATTTTCAGATTTAACTCATTATATTGCTGCCACTATTTTTCACTTAAACTGCACTAAGATGATAACTCTCATCACTTCTGTCTGTTTCAAAATGCTTTTCAAACAATTTGGCCACTTTTTGGAGGGAAATGACTGAGCTAAATGCTAACAGTTGCTAGCATACTAGCAAATGTATGCTAGCAAATACAATTAAGCACTATCATGATATATATTTAAATTTTTTGGTAAAACTTTTCAATATTTAAAAAATGTGTTAGCTCATTAACAAAATATCCTGCCAATATTGGTACTGGAAAGTGTTGATGTGATAGACATTGTTGGAAATATAACAAGAAAATGCCCTTAAGTGGAAATTCGGACGGGAAAACTGGAGCCCCAGTTTTTACTAATTAAAATTGTTTTGCATATAAATCCTAGAGAAGCATTATGTTGAACAATATTTATCTGTTAACATGTTCCTTTACTGTTTGAATACATAAAATTACTATTGTTGTCCTATTTTACTAGTCTCTCAACAATTAGCAAAACCGTTCCCTTTTTTCCAAGTTGAGCAATTATCAGGTGTCATTTCCAGATCTAAGTTTAGACCATTATCCTTACCTTCTAGATACAATTAATACTGATTATTTAATGAAATTCTGAAGTTTCGAGTAGAAAACCACCACCATAAATCCATCTATACTTGAGAATCCTTCAGAAACACTCTTAGAAAAATCAGCAAAATGATGAATTTGTGAACACTGATCCCCAAATAGGCAGGAGTCCACTGTAATTTCATTCAATTCTCAGTGCAGTATGCACCAGCTATATGAGAAATGAAAAGACAGTTTGGACAGTTAGTTAAATACATGGAAGGACAGTAGTGAGATTTTGTTTTTTACAGATGGATGGTGTGTTAAATTTTTATACTAGCGATGAATAAAAGGTTGTGGGAACTGCAATAATTACTAGGAATATCCTCATCTTTACACAACCTTCTTTTGTCTACATGTGGCTACAGTTTTAAAGAACAAAATGTCGGCAAGCACCTTTGACCTGGAACGCGGTTATGTTAAGTGTGCGATGATTCTCAGATTTGACTCCCAACTCTCTGGGTAAATGGACTCCAAGTCACAGACTGTTTAACCCTGGACCACAAAAGTGGTTAATTGCCTTTTTTGGTTACTGAAGACAAAAAGCTTTCTTTAAGAGGAAATTCTGGACGTTGAATTTCCTCCCACATTGATTTTTATGTGTTTGTATCTCTTCGTTGGTCAGTCTAACAAATCCTATGAGATTATCTGCCCACATTTCAGAGAGCATTTCCAAGAAGACGAGGCTTGTAAATTTGACTGCAGCTCATCAAATATTTAGATAGTATTTGGAGCCTTTTGTAATGTCATGGCCACTTTTATGATTATCTGCTAGCTGTGCTGGTGTTTACTTGTGTTTGTTTTGTTTTTTTTTAGTAATAATTTCTACTTTATTTATTTATTTTTCCTGTAGGTTAAGTCTGGGAGAAACTTAATAGCGTGCAACACTTCAAACGGCCAAACCGCATCTCCTGACATGATCCCAACTGTGTCTGTCTCCATCCCACTTCAAACGCTCACCCACGCCGATGACAGCCAGCCAACGGGGGAGGCAATCTCTGAACATGAGAGTGGATGAAGCGTGATAAAGCATAGAAAAATTAGTGTGGTCTGTCACTTTTCCTGCTTGAGCGCCAGAGGAACTGGAGGAGAGAGAGCTGAGCTGGTGTAAAGGGAAAGATGTGCTGGCAAAGTTCCCCCAGCTCTTGAGTCCGACATCCTCTCCGAAACTGGCTGCCAAAGTAAAAACATGATCTTGTTTTGGCTGGTGAATCACAGCTCTATAGCTGTTCTGTTCTGTGAAGTTAAAAGCCACTTTAAAGCCATTCAAGGTGGCGCTGAGTCACATTTGGGAACTTATCACATCAGTACAATTCTCCACAGTTCAGAGAACCTTGTTGTTTTGAATTGGAGCAACACTCATGAAGCGAGTTCTCGAAGTGATTGTCCTTTCATTTCTATACAATCAAACATGAACTCCAAACTGCTCTTGTACTGACGTCTTTTGAAGTCTTTTAAGGAGTTTATGAAAAAACAAGTCCATTCCTAAAAGAAAAAGAATCCTAAAAGAACCGATACCTCTCTTGTTCTTGTTGTTGACATTGTTGTGATCTGTTATCTGTCACCAGTTTTGGACCTACTAGTCACAAACAACACTCTGAGCAGTTCGACAAATGTCCGACTTTATGAATCAAAGATCTGACCAGATGGCAGATAGCCATGGCCAGAGGGCCTTTGAATCCGGTCATTGTGCTTCGAAGCCATTGCACAGTGAACTATTGCTGCTCCTCAGCCACTGCGAGTGTGCTGGGAGGTTTTTAATGCCTCAGTTTCAGAGTCAATCAGTTTCAGTCATGAGAGCATGACTCTCAAGAGTGTGAGTGCTCTTGTACTGTATGTGTCAGAGACCGGGAGCAAGAGACAGGACAGGACCAGCGAGGGAAAGTAAGGGAGATGGAGACAGACAGATAGATGAACGGATGAGCTCAGTGAAGAGCATAAGGAGGGATTGTTCTCGTCACAAAAGAGCAGGCCGTAGGCTGGAGGAAGTGCCAGTTACAAACATGACCAATGTCGACAGATCTCTATGAATCAACAGGCTAAGAATCTCCGCAGACCGCAGGCTATGGAGTTGGATTTGCAGGGACTGGTCATCATTTCAATAACAGTTCAAATGATTTACTTCCAAAACAGGTCAATGACATGGCTTGTTCTATAGCGAAATATTTTGGATGAGGTTCAAAACCAGGAAAACTTTCACTATCTTCTCAGTGTACCATATTGTTGAATTTGATTTTGTTTGTTTTTTTTTAATTGTCAAAAATCTGTGTTAAGTTATTTTGTTATGCTCTGAAAGTCTTTGAAACGCTAATAAACTTTTTCCAACTGTTGAAACAACAAACAGACTCATGTAAAAATATTTTTAAAAAAAAGCATGAGAACCATTTTTATATTGATTGCTTGTTTGTATTGGGTAAGGTTTGAAATGCTGACTTTTGAAGAAGTCCGAACAAAACTGAAATTGAGTATCACACAGGAATTATGTAGCAACATAAACTATCCTGTGTGCTATTGTCTTTAAATATTTATATAAGATGGTTATTTTGTATTTTGTGCACCTGACCCAAAATTGCAACAGCAATAATTATCAACAGCTAAAGTCTCTGACTATTCAAATCAAATAACAATGATGACAAACCAGGATTGCTTAAAACAAGAGGAACAACAGACATAAAGAGTGTAAAGACGCCTTCTAAATGTGGTTTTTGCTTTGACATCTACATATTTTCATTTTAAAAAAAACACGATTTTTGTGAAAAACATTTAAATAGGTCAGTATGTCAGAACGGTTCGAGTGTTATGAGTGTAAATATTTAAGTTAACGTTAAAACTATGAAAAGGTAAACAGAAAATGCGAAATCAAAAGACTGACTGTGATGCAATATTTAGAGAAGGGGACAGGAAATAAATGCTGGAAAAAAGGCAATGAAAATGCTTTAATCAAATACTTTTTTGATGATGCATTTATATGTGTATGCTTATTTTCCGTATAAACACTTAATTTTGATTACGTCAGAAACGGTGCACTATGAGGAATAATTTGGAAGCTGCCTTTTGAGCCAAATGATCAGGATCTTGGAAAAAAGCCGGGACTCCCATCACATACTCAAGGACGGTGCTTTTATATTGTACAGGAACATCCGGCGGAAGTAGTCAGGCTTTTGTTTTGGAAGGCTGGAATCCAGTGGCCGCCATTATTCTTCGTGGCTTGACGCCCGAGATAAGACGGTTAAATAATTGTAACTATTATATTTAAGGATAGACTGTTGTTTTATTAGTTTGTTTTGAGCCGTCAGTCAGTTGGTTGACCCAGCCGCGCATTTTGAGGCCAGTATGGATAGACGCTCCAATACAACAGGTAAGTTGCTAAGCTAACTGTAGCTGCCGCCGAGAATGGTGTAAAATATGAAAATGAAGGAAGCTCCATCTGCTTCAAGAAGACTGTTTTCTCATTTTCAGCGGCATAAACAAACACACGTCTGCTCCGTGTTTTGCTGGAGATGAATAATAAGGAAGTTAGCTAACTATCAAGCTTTGGCTGCTTTGTGATTTTTGTCGCTTAAATGAAGCCATCCAAATGCGCGCTCCGCTCAGCTGTAAAGCATCTCCAGAAACGGCTTATCACGTCAGTGTGGCGGACTGATATCTGCTTGCAAAGTTTGAAGTATGACATTAGCTTGGCGCTCAATCTCTCCATCACTGCACACGCACACGCAGGCGTGCACTTTTTCCAAAAACTACTCTACACCCTGGTCACTGCTGCAGCGCCCCCTGTGGCAGCACGTCGCTTTACCTTGAAACAGACCAAAACAAAACGGTACATAATTCTGAATTGGAAGAAAAATCCATGGTTTTAAAGCAGTTTTTGTAAATGGAAATCTGAAAAGTGTGGCGTGCATTTCACTAAATAAATTCTGAATCATTTTGTAGAGCCACCTTTCAGCTGCTTGCGTTCTGGGGTGCTTTGCAGATCTTAGAGACTAAGAGTTTTTTTTTCATTCTTCTTTGTAAAGTAGCAAAAGCTCAATCAGATTGTAGGAGAAATATAAACATCAGTTTTCAAGTCCTGCCACAAATTGTCAACTTGATTTAGTGACTTCATAATGAAACCCAGCTAGGTGGGTATCATTATATCTATTTTTTTTAACTTTATAAATTGTTTTAAAAGTCTTAACGTTTGTGTCTGGAAAAGTATGTATATTTGAAATTGATTATTTGCCAGGACCTAGATTTCTTGATTGTTGAGCTTTTCATCATACATCTGTGTGGCCTGTTCTCATTGCACATGTAACTCCCATCACTTGTAACACTGCAGCCGTAATGTCTTTGAACAGGAGGCGCCCTTCCTCTGGCCTCCCTCCGCCTGCTGGCCTCCCCACTGCAGCTGACCTATTCGTACATATGGCAGGTCATACGGCAGAGGAATGTGAAGCATTACGGCAAAGTGGAGGAGTTTGTGACCATGGTGACACAGATTGTCCCTGAGCTTCTGAGTTTCAAGCAGACAGCGCAACTTATCTTGGGGTTAAGAGCAAGGGTGAGTTTTTTTTTTTTTTATGCCTACAACAGAACTCTCAGATTATTTGTTTTCTCACCACTCTTATATTTGTATTTCTGTTCAATCACTTAGATAATCTTGGACCTGCTTCAGAATGACGGCCCACCAGATTCCAAGACTATTCAGACTCTTATAAATAGGTTAAAGATAACATCCTCAGCGGTATGCATGCAACTTGTTAATACGTCTGTAATATAAGCTGTGTATTCCAACTAAACACAATATACCAGGATAATGTGGCATGAATAAAATCTGACTGAATGTTTTTATACCTTAGAAGGATGTAGAGGTGGAGAAATCCCAGACAAACTTTATGGTTCTGATTCAGAATCTGCTAAAAAATCCCACTGAGAGGAAACGGTTCTTTCAGGTATGACTTGATGTGTGTTGGAACTTGTTTTTTTATTATTATTATTATCGTCTCTTATATTGTCTGTAGATCCAGTTCTATTGCATGCTTGCTTGACACTTGAAACAACTTTTGCAGGAAATGTTCCCTGTTCAGTACGGCGTCAAGTTTGACACAGCACTGCAAGCCTTGATTGCTGGCCTGGTGTGCAAACTGGAGCAACTTCTTCCCGTTCCCAATCTGTCTCAAGTATGCACGCCTATCATCTCAGCAATTTGCCCTCTGCATTTAACTTTTTTTTAATGAATCAGAATTAGAATAGATCAAATCTGCAAGGACGTACAGAAAAATCACTACTGCAATACAGTTTGTGCTGAAAATGTACTGATAACTTCCACTTCTTGGTACTCCTGCTTTAGCTTGGTGCCATGATCTCGACGGATGCAACTGTTCTTGATGCATGTGGGGGGTTCATCCCCGACCGTGGCGATCTAAAGACTCTTCTGCAGCACCATCAGAGCAAAGGACTCCTTGGTGTGAAAGGTATATTTTTTTCCAAACACAACCACAGAGTTGGGATTTTATGATGTAAACCAATATAATGTAGTATATGCTATTTTTGGAAGGGAGGGTTACATAGTTTTCAAACATTAGAGTTTAGGCCTGTAATGTAAATGTGATTTTTTTATTTTTTGGAGGGTATTAAATATTTTTGAAAAGCACTTTTAGTTAATTTTATTGGCGATTTTGGTGACAAAGAAGAAACCTGTTAGGAGAAATAATGACTAACTGTAATTCTTTTGGTTGTTTTTGTTTTCTGCAGCAACTGTTTCGACTTCAGTGGGCGACTGTGTGCTCTCCTCTTTGGCTTTCATGCCCAAGCCAGTAGAAACACCCTCTCCGCCGGCACCACAGCCACAGCAACAGCCACAAAAGCAACCAGAGGTCGCAGTCACGGAAAGCAGCCCTGCCTCTCTCAGTGACAGCGAAGACGTTGGAGGTCTTTCAGATGATGCGTCGAGCCTGGCACCCTCCGTCGATGCACCTCAGCAGGAAGAGCCAGTAGGCGACAAAACAGCCGATGAAAACGGAGCAAAGGAAAAGGATGCCACAGCAACAGTGCAAAGCCAGCCGGAAAAAAGTTCTGAACAGCAGCAGCAGGCGGCAACGACTCCTCAAGGAGAAAAGAAGGATGGAACACCAGCAGCGTCAGAGAAACCAGAGTTACAGCAGCTGCCTCTGAAATCAATCCCTTTCAGGGTTGTTCAAGTGCCCGCCAAAACTTCTTCCACGTTAGCGAAAGACAACCAAAAGCCTCAAACCCATCGAGTTACTTTACATCAGTGGGTGTCACAGATTGCCACAAACTCCATGTCTCTCCCAGCGTTGCCGCCCCTTCCTCCCGGCAGACTGAGCGACGACGACGACGACCCGAGGCCAAGCATCAGACGGAAGAAGCAGTTGAGACACCTGATTGATCGGTTCAGCTGCACCGTGTGCGATAAGAGCTTCCCCTACCAGTCCAAGCTGATGGACCACGAGCGCATTCACACGGGAGAGAAGCCCTTTCAATGCTCAGCGTGCAACAAGAGCTTCCGCACGCAGGCGTTCCTCAACAACCACCTGAAGACGCACAGCACAATGCGGCCCTTCGCCTGCGGCCAGTGCGGCAAGTGTTTCGCCAAACTGCAGACCCTGACGAAGCACATCCTCGCCCACAGCGGACAGAAGCCTTTCTACTGCAACATCTGTAATAAGGGCTTCACGCAGTCCACCTACTTCAAGCGGCACATGGAGTGTCACACGAGCCAGATGACGTTCCCCTGCAAGCACTGCAGCAAAACCTTCCCGACGGCATTCAAGCTCTCTAACCACGAGCGCTGGCACACCCGGGACCGCCCGCACATGTGCGAGCGCTGCGGGAAGCGGTTCCTGGTCCCCAGTTTGTTGAAGAGACACATGGGCTACCACATCGGCGAACGCCAGTACCTCTGCTCCCAATGCGGGAAGACGTTCGTGTACCTGTCCGACCTGAAGAGGCACCAACACGACCACCTGCCCAAAACGAAGATCCCGTGCCCCGTCTGCCAGAAGAAGTTCTCCAGCAAGTACTGCCTGCGAGTTCATCTGAGGATCCACACCCGAGAGAGACCCTACCGGTGCCCACTGTGCGACAAGAGCTTCACGCAGGTCGGGAACCTGAAGGTCCACATCCGGCTGCACACCAACGAGCGTCCCTTCAACTGCGATGTGTGCGGGAAGACCTACAAGCTGGCGTCCCACCTCAACGTCCACAAAAGGACTCACTCGTGTAAGAAACCCTGGACATGCGAGACGTGCGGGAAAGGGTTCACGGTTCCCGCCCTGCTCAGGAAGCACGAGCAGATCCACGTGAAGGAGGCAAACCCTGATTTTGCCGGCAAGCGGAGGGTGAGGGGAAAGCACAAGAAGCAGTCGCTGAACAGGAAATACGACGAGGAAGAAGAGGGCAGCGATGACAACTATTGAAGGAGAATCCCCTGATCTGAGTTTGGAGCTCATTGCTGATCGCTGCTCTGATAGGTCGATGGAAACAGATACTATTCAGAGCCAACTTAAAGATGCCGCTGAGTACGTGGATCTATGACTGAAAACACATGGCTGATTAAAAGACAACTGAATCTTAAGATTATAGTTAGAGTTTAGAGTGGCTCTTGTTTGCTCATGCATGAATAATGGTCAGAGTTTGTTTTAGTAATACAAACAAAAGGGTAGCTGTCAGAAGTTTAGTTCAAAACAAAAATAAATATGCACATATCAGGCCTTTTTTGTTCCTGTAAGAACTGTAGCTCAAAAAAAAAGTACAGTGCATCATCTTTGTACAATTTGGATCCTGCAAAATTTACAGAATTACAATTTTATCCCCAATAAGGCATTAAAGACTATGTTCTTAACATTTATAGATTATGATTTTAATGAACTCAAATGAATGGTGATTGATTCATTTATGGACAGGAAGTGATGAAAAGTAATTTGGGTGTATTTACTGAATAGAACCATCTGGATCTGGAAAAAATTAGCTGACTGGCTGATGAATCAGAATCCATTATTTGAATAATAATAATTTAAAAAAATCAGATTTTGGAAATTGTTTAAAAGAATTGATGCACTGATCATGCTTTTCCTTTCTGATAAAGACTTTCTACAACACTTTAGAGAAAAAAGATGTACAGCAGTTTTTTTGATCTACTTATTTTGTGAATCCAACAGGAAATGAAGAACTTGGAAGATTATTCCCTTTATGAATCAAACCACAGATTCAGAGTCTTCATCTGATTTTTAATTATGTGTTTGTTGATACATTCAAATCATTCAATAAAGGGAAAATCAGCAGGTCTATAATTCTTTGCTGATCGGTGCATCTTTATAAAAATCCATCATCTTTAGCAGAATCCTGCATTTTTACAGTCAGCTTCTAACGTGAGAATCCAACAATACTTTTTTTTTTTTTTCCAAAACATGTGACTGTTGACATTTTTTGTTTTCTGTGTTTTAAAAAGCCCGTGGCAGAAAAATACATTTTATTTCACTATTCTGGTGGAAATCGTTCTTTATCAATATTCTCTATTCAATCATTGATGTAAACATTTCAACTTTTCTGTTTTTGCTGAATGCCAAGAACCTTTTTGTTTTGATTTATGTATCACTTGTTTTTTTTTCTATTTTATTACTTAAACAGTAGAAATTGATTAGATTTAAAGTTTATCACAGAAAATGTGTCATTAAAATTATGTGCAAGCAGTTATGTATATACCCCAGTTATAATATGCCTGTTCTCAGTGTATTTTGGTTTTTCATGTTGTAAAAAGAAAAATAAATAGTAAAATAACTGTTTTTCTAATGTCTTATAATTCTTTCTGAAATGGACTCCCACAAGACAAAGGGTGGTTAGTTGTAATGTCAGTAGTAGTGGGGAAAATGCTCTGCAGATTGCTGCATGACCACATAACAGTCAAAGAATCATTTCCCTTCAAGGAAACCGCCAGCAGAACCAAAACCATGACAGTCTGACAGCAGCCATCTGCTGTCAGACTGGCAGGGGTTGAAATTACAGAAAGGGGTCCAGGAGTTTTTGTGTTAAAAAAACAAAGATTACTGAGTTAATTGGAGCAAGAGCTGCTTCAGTTGTGTTTTCAGAAAAAACACAAAAAACTAACAGTTAAACTGGGATGCTTTGGGTGAGATTCTACTGCAGTAGCATCAAAGCATCCAGAGAAAATGCATAGCTACCAGCAGCTGTTCAGTTGGAATTGTAGAGTATTTTACTTGTTAAATTCAATATTTGTATAGCAGCGTTCCTCAGGGTTGTAGATCTTTTTGTGTATATTTATATTTTAAATGAATCAGTGCCATCTTGAAATATCGTAGTTTTTAATCATTTTATTATTTTATTATTATAAATTAAACATTGCTATCTTATATTACAAATGATTCCTGCAATAAAACAGACTACTATTCCATGGGGAGGAGGGTATCCTCTAGCAAGATGGCGGCTACATTGGCGTATCGCTGCAATGAACAGCTGAAGTAACGGCGACGGCTACGTTTTCGTTCTGATTGGCTCGTGTCCTAATACGTCACTACAGCGACCAGAAAACTGGGCGCCATTTTGAAAAAAAAAATAATAATAAAAAAGTGAAAACATTCCACATTAATCTTTTGTACTATTATCAGTATTTTGTAAGCTTTGTGTTCACGGTAGAAGAAGCGGACATGGAGCCAACGGTGAGCTGGTCTCCCGAACAGACCGAGGCGCTCCTCTCCCTGTGGTCGGAGGAGAAAATTCAACGTGAGTTGGCAATATCCATAAGCAATGAGAAGGTTTATAGGGAAATGTCAGGCAGACTGACCGCACTGGGAGTCAGTCAGTGGTGACAAACCTTAGAGACAAGCCTGTCTGAAACACCCTTTTAATTGCTCTGACGCTTAGACTCTGTCATAAAGGATGGTGATGCTGCAGGACTCCTGTGAATATATTGTTAGAACAACAACATTCACTAAAAGCCCAATATTCACCGTTAGAAACTGATTATCTCATCCGTTCTTTATGAAATTGATCATTCATTTAATTCTTAAGGTTCCCTTGCTTGTTCCCTAAAATACAAAAATTATCTTTTAAAGAGCCGTTGAAATTAACATTGTTTACAATGAATGCAATTATCAATTTTAGCACGTGCAGTTTTAACAAATATTTATGAATTTTTAACCTCTCAAATTATCAAAGTCTCTTTGTTTATTCATTTTAAAAAGTACCGAAAGGTTGAGTGAGATTTTTTAAAGAATACTATATAGTAAAATAAAACACATCATAGACTTTATTATTATTATTTTTTGTACGTTGTCAGTTTTAAATATATTGCTCTACTTGGATCTCCTTGGCACAAAAGTGTTATTTTAAAGACAGGCACTGAAATGTTATGAATCAACATTCAATTTAATTTAAGTTTTTTAATGTTATTAACTTTATTCATCACCATACAAGAAATATTTCTAAATGTTTAGCCATGAGTCATGTTTGTTCTTTTAACAACATTGATTCTGATCAGACTTTATGTGATTGTGCAAAGTTATTAAGGGGAGACAGGCATCTCTGCTGTGTTGAAAACAATATACCATGAAATTCTGAAAATATTTCAATAGGGAAAGAAGAATAAAAGTAGGAATCAAATTGTATTGTAATGCAAAATCAAAGTAATTTTAAATGGAACTAAATTACAGAATTTTTGCAGGGACACAAATTTATCCTTTTAGTTTAATATGTATATGAAAAAGTTGGAGAATGTAAAATTCAAATTAATTCCCAAATGTACATCCTGGGCACATTTTATATTGTGTGCATCAAGACAGCCAAAACTAATACACTAATACACATTTTATCCTTTTTCTCCCCCTGCAGATCCATCTGTTGTGACAAATATTCCCAATTCTTTCACCACAAGTTTCCAAGGACTTAAAAAAACAGAAATCACAAAGGATGCTGTTTTCTTCCCCATTAAAGTGGAGGACTCTAATACTCCGTGCACAAGCAACGGGGCGGTTGAGGCTTTATTGCAGACTTCAGCCATGTGGCCACCCACCACTGTGGGAAGGAGAAGAGGTAAGATCAAGGACTGATTTGTCTCTAAAAGTGAGAATACGCCATCATAGTGGTGTAAATAAAGACAGTCTGGTGTAGTGGTACACTAGAACCAATCGACTCTTCACCTTTGGCTGTATCCTCTTTGTTTTTCTCAGATAAGCCCACATGCAGCTGGTCAAAGAAAGAGGTCCTAACGTTGCTGACGCATTGGGCCAATCCGGCCGTGCAGCAGGAGCTCAGTCGCAACGTGAGGAACAACGCCGTCTACAGCAGCCTCAGCGCCAAACTGGCGTCGCTCGGGTACAACAAAACGGCGCAGAAGTGCAAGGAGAAACTGAAGAAGCTGAAGCAGGATTACAGGAGAATCAAGAACAGCAATCACCTGGACGGTGGGAAGAATATATGGTTTGACATCATTGATCAGGTTCTTGGCGCTTCGGTTGCTGCAGCACAAAAACATCCAGAAACCCCAAAGCTGTCCTCAGCAGAGCCCGCTCTCCCAGTTTTGTTTGAAGAGAACTGTGAAGGTAATCAGAAGTAAACATCCGTCCACCTGCAGGTTCCAGTAGGCGAAGCTTATTAGTTTTTAATGCGCTTTTGTTGCAGGTTTTTCCCCTCCGACAAACGACTTTGACACCTTCTCCGAGCCCGACCCGGCGCCCACGCCCTCCGACGTGATGAAAGAAACGGATTTCTTCGTAGTCAGAATTGAAGACAACGCGGCATCGACAAGCACGGCGGGTTCCTCCGTCTCTCAGCAGGCACCTGACATGTTTGCGACCAGACATGTGGAAAAACGAAAATGTCGGTATAAAAGCCCTGAAACAGAAGGTTCAACTAGTAGCTGTTTTAATCTTCTGTTTCCAAAAACACAACAAATGAGAACTTATCAAAAGCCTTTTATCGGGTCCTTGATCTTGAAAGAAAAATTATCACACAATTTCCTTTAGCATGTTGCACTTCAACCATCAACCATCAACATTTCTGCCTGTAAAAACCTGTGTTATGTGTTATTTAGAGCTCAAAACTTATGAATACTGAGTTTGTGCAACTTGCTTTTAATTAAACAGACGTCCACACATGCAGCTGGTCTAAAAAGGAGGTCCAGGCTTTGCTGGCTTACTGGGCCAACCCGGTCATCCAGGAGGAGCTCCGCCGCAACGTGAGGAACAACGCCGTCTACAACAGCCTCAGCGCCAAACTGGCGTCGCTGGGATTTAGCAAGTCGGCACAGAAATGCAAGGAGAAAATAAAAAAACTGAAGCAGGACTACAGGAGGGTGAAGAACAGCCAACATGTTGGCTGGGCAAGGACTGCGTGGTTTGGGATTCTGGATGAAGTCCTTGGTTCTCAGGGCGCGCCGTCGAAATGTTCCAAAACTCTGAAACCTTCATCAGGAGAGCCGAATGAAGGGGACTTGGAGGCTGAGGGTTAGTGGAGAAATTACAATGAAAGCACGAATTTCATTCCTTACAGTGTCGCAGTTTTATGTTTAAATCTTGAGCACCTTAGAAATATTATCCATAAATTTATACCCAGCACTTTCTCTTCTTTTTCTTTCAAATCTCGCAGATGGATGTAGGTGGTCCGCTGATGAAGTGCAGGTGCTCATCACTCTCTGGGCGCAGCCAAACATCCAGAAGCAGCTGCTCGCCTCGGAGGAAAACGACGAGGTCTTCACGTACCTCAGCGACGAGCTGGCTCAGGTCGGCTTCGCCAAGACGCCCCAGCAGTGCAGTCTGAAAGTGGACAGGCTGAAGAAGGAGTACGCCAAACTGAAGCAGGAGGGCGCAAACGTGAACGATAAGAGCGACTGGTTTGCCATCATGGATAGCGTTCTCTTCCCCGAAGGAGACGCTTCCAAAGAGCGTAATTTATCCGCCGTGCTGACGGCCTCCAATCCCCCCGAAGGTGAGCGACGATGTTTGACGGCTGAACGCTTTGGGGAGAAGTTTAGAGTTCATGTATGGTTTTGTGGTTTCCAATAGATTTTTCGCACACTCTTTGGACGACGGAGGAAGTTGACGCTCTGCTGACAAAATGGGCAGAGGAGCACGTCCAGGACCGGCTGAAGTCCACCGAGGACGACCAGAGGGTGTACGCCCAGCTGAGCTCTGAGCTCGCCACCCAGGGGTTCGACAAGACCACCAGTCAGTGCAGGACCAAACTCCGACTGCTCAAACAAGAGTATGAGAGGATCAAGGAGCAGAAGGACTCCAAAGCACAAAAGACTAGGTGGTTCGTCATCATGGAGAATGTTTTCCGTTGCCACAAGCCAGAAACGGAGTCCGGTCCGTCGTCTGTGGAGACTTTGCAGCAGGAACAACCTGAACGACTAGAAGGTATTGTTTTAATACGGACAGAAAAACACACAAAAAGTAATTTACAGGTTATTCACAGGTGCATCTTAGTGAATTGGAATATTATCAGAAGGTTTATTTGTTCAAGAAAGTTGATTCAAAGTGTCTCCATCCATTGTCTATACCTTATCAGTCTTCCTTCTAATGATTTTATGAACCTTTCTTCACGGTCCTCTAAAGTCTGTGGTTAACTTTGTTTATGCATCTTCTTCTTCCACACGTTTCCCTTTCAATCAGCTTACTGTCAGAGGTCCTCACACCTTTTTCTAAGCAGTTGTTCCTCAGTAAACCTTCGCTTAATGTGCTTGTGTACATCTTCATGTTAGTTTTTTCTTCCACTCAACTTTCCATTTGTATGGCTGTACACCGTTTTCGGTCCTTGTTCTTCCTTCCACTGAACTTTCCAGTTAATATCCTTGTGCAGCTTTTTTTCCAGTTATTATACTTGTGCTCTTTTTTCCCTTGCCACAGTTTTTCCTTCCACTCAACTTTCTAATAATATGCTTACATATGTCCTTCTTTTTTGCTTCTGTATGCTTTTTTTAGAGGGGGACAGTAGTTTGGTCTGTTTGCCGAGTTCACCCTTTGTTCCTGTAACGAACCGGTGAATGATCGTGTCCCAGCTTTCTTTTCTGTACTCGCCCTTCCTGTGAACCCATCAGAATCGATGAGGACTTCTTCTAGAAATCAGTCAAATCAGCTGTCTTTCTAATGATTGTGTAGACAGTAACATGGCCATAACATAACTTTCGTATATTAAAACTTCTGCTTCATCTAAATAATAATGTGTAATTTATAAAAAAAAATCACTTTCTGAACCGACTTACTGAATTAAATGTCAGTCTAAATGATTCAGATGCATCTGTAAAGGAAAATAAACTTTGCTAAAGACAACTGTAGTAATAAATAAGACAATAACACTAATAAAAAGGTAAAGTTTGAATGTTTCTGTCTTGGTGATTCTCAAGAAAAGAACAAGGTTAAAGTTTCTCTCATATTGAGACGCATCGACGCTCATCTGCTCATATCAGGATGTCGTCTTGTTCGCAGCGTGCGGCTTGTCCATCCCGTCTCTGTGCCTCCTGGTTCCCACCCTACGCCTGATGTGTGCCTTTGCCTGGAAGGTGATCCAGAGCGGCAACGTTCCACACTACCGAAAGGTGGAGGAGCTGGTGGTGCTGGTGACGGAGTTGTCTCCGGAGCTGCTTACAGCCAGAGAAAGAGTTCAGCTCCTGCTCAGGCTGAGGGCGAGGGTAACTACAGCCACATCTCACTGCATTTTTACTCAACATTTCGTAGGAGTAAAAAACGTTACAGTGAGCACTTGTATATCTCTGTGTCTGTCTCAGTTTGTGCTGGAGTTGTGTCAGAGTCGGAGCACGGCGAACCTGCTGAACATCCAACCTCACCTGAGGATTATCCAGGATCTCAAGATGGATGCTGTCTGCGGTCAGGAGGTTCGTAGGAGGTTTTTATCTTGTACATTTTTCCATTTTTAGTTGATCTGAAAGTATAAAAAGTTTAACATGGAAAGACGAGAGAACACGTAATTTGACTAAGGTGGCTGTAAAGAGATGGCTAATGACCAAAACTTTTAGTTTAGTTTGAGACTTTTTACACATAATAATGTGACTATACATTAATTTTCAGCATTTTGATCTTGATGTCTGTCTGCATTGCTTATCGTCACAGAAGACGGCTAACGCACTTCATTGTTTTGGTTTCGACTCAGGAGCTGAATGAGCTGGAGAGTTCAAAGTCAAATTTTGTAGAAGTTGTTTATGCCTTGCTGGAGGACGCAGAGGAAAGAAGGAGGTTTTTCAAGGTGGGATTCTCTTAAAACAGTCACTGTGATTCCAGTACAGTTTCAATAAAGACTGGACATGCTGGTTGTTGTCTTCCCAGGAAGTCTTCCCAATACACTATGGAGAGCAGTATGAAGCCACGCTACAAAGATTAGTTTGGAAATTCATCTCCAGATTGGATAATCTCTTGCCCATTCCCGATATAAAACAGGTAAACTGTCAGAATGAGTTATTGAAAAAAGGTGCTGGATATTAAAGAAGAAGCTCCAACTTGTTGTCAAATACTTTGGCTTAATTGTTAGGAGTGGATTTGGTTTCTGTGTGTTAATGTTTTTATTTGTTGTTATTTTAATGCCTGATGCAGACTGCAGAGTGGCTCAGTAGCGCCCCCTCAGTCATGGAGGAATGTGGGAAGCTGGTTTTGGATCCAGAACAGCTGAGGACGCTGCTAAACTTCCAAGAGCAACAAACAGGAAATCCAAACAAATGTAATTGACTACAATTTTGAAGAAAATAAATAAAACCAGCATGCTGGTTTTTATTATTATTATTATTATTCTTTTGGTTAGTTTAACATGGTAATCCATTCCAGTGGAATATCAGTGGATAGTATTTGAAGGTATTTTAAATCTTTTTCCTGTCATTATGTCGTAGGATTTTTTTAAAAGTTGAATGTCCATCCCAATGGACATCAGGAGTTTGTGTATGTTGTGCAACGCCAAATCATTCAGTGTTACCGTGCAAAGAAAGAAGCATGTCTGAGCATTTCATAGCCAGTTAGTGCTTCTATGTTATCTTCTATGTTAAGCCACGTGAGAACAGGATTTAGACGGTAGATTGGGAAGTAAAGCACTCCCAGTTTTTCCAAAGTGTTTCATCCAGAGGAGTTCAAGCTATTTAGTGAATCAATGGGTGATACTGTCCTGCTAGATGAAATTATCAGTCTGTGCCACACAAAAATCTGGGGAAAACGTCATCGTGAGTTTTTCCAGCTATAATGCAGCAGAAAAACTCATGTCTACTGTAACAAATGTAAAATGTCTTTTTTGCCATTTATTTCTACGCTTGAGAGGAGTAAAAATTAGCTGAGTAACAAAATTTGGCTCACTAGAAAAAAACGAGGTCTGAAGGGGTTTTAATGGGTTTTTTTTTCTCTTACAGGCTTGCCTCAAGCTCAGAATATGTTTTTGCCCTCGCTGTCTCTTCATCTGAAAGCAAACTCGAGGCAGCAACTACCAGTTCAGCGCAAAGGGTCGTCTCCTGATGACGATGAAAGCCAAACGCATGACAATTCGATCCTGGAGAACCTGGAAGATAAACAGAGCGATGGAGTGATGGCAGCCAACTGCTCAAGTATGCATGAAGACGTGTATCACGACAGGTTTTACAGAAGTATTTGCCCTCTTACAGTTTTCTTCTGTATTAGCTTTTTGTTTAGTATTATCAGGCAGTTTTAAAAATGATTTTATTTAGGAAAGTGAAGCTATTCGGAGCTGTTTTATTCGTCTCTTTCAGGTGTCATGTCTGCACCTTTAAAACTGCATCGCTGCTCCATGTGTTCCTTCACCGACACCAAAGTGTCTGCACTCCTCAACCACATCCGACAGGAGCACCTGAGTCCGATAGACGACGCTTTCGAAGACCGCTTCTTTCAAAACACCAGCGTGGGGCTCGATTGTGAGCTTTCCAGCGAACTCTTATCAAATGTAGCAACATCAAACAGCCAAGGTCCTCCATATCAATGCGACAAGTGCGACAAAAGGTACCTCTCCAAATCGTCCCTGATCGTCCACTACCGGATCCACACGGGCGAGACTCCGTACCTGTGCTCGCACTGCGGCCAAGGGTTCAGGTCGTCGGCCTACCTCGACCTGCACACGCGCGTCCACACCGGAGAGCGGCGCTACAAGTGTCACATCTGCGGAAAGACCTCCAACCAGCACCTGACGAGGCACATGCGCATGCACAGAGGGGAGAAGAACTACCTGTGCACCGAGTGCGGCAAGGCGTTCCTCTCCAACGGGGAGCTGAAGCTTCACATGCGGTACCACACGGGGGAGAGGCCATACACCTGCAAACACTGCGGGAAGGGCTTCATCGCCAAATGCCTGCTGACTGTTCACACTCGCCGGCACACCGGAGAGAGTCCCTACCGGTGTCCAATGTGTCCGAAATCCTTTCCCACGCTGAGAGCGCAGAAAAAGCACCTTAAGATCCACTCCAGCAAAAAGTCCTTACAGTGTCTGGAATGTGGTCGGATCTTCAGGCTGGAGGACACTTTTAAACTTCACGTTAAAACACATGAACTAATATAAACCTGTTTTAACAAGATTCTGGTTTTTAAAAAGTTCAAGTTACACCTTTGCCAAATGTTCAAGGTTTTAAAAACAAATCACTGCCTCTGGAAGGATTAGCGCTTTTATCATATTGTGACTCTAAAGGGAAAACAACTCAAGTTTGCAATGCAATTATTTTAGAAAAACTGTAAAGCTAGCATTCCCAAAAAAAACAAACAAAAAAAACTCAACATAAATGACTGTTTATGTTCTGATGTTTTATGATTACTCCGAAAATTATAATCTTGATTTAGATGTTTTTCACTCAGATATTTTCACAGAACTTTTTTTAAAAATTATGCACAATGTCAACTCCCCCCCACCCCCCCAAAAAAAGGCCTTCAGGGGAGTTTAATGTAAACGTGCGTAAAATGGTTCCTTAGCAGGCTTATAATAAATGAGCTGTTACTTGATACTGAAAAGTATTTTTTACTCTGACTTTTTCTTTTTTACATTAGCAGTCATTTGGGGAGTCGGGGTACAACTTGGACTTTTCACCAATCCATCACAGAATACTTAGCATGTTAGCTAAATTTTGTTTTTAGCTAATTATTTAGCTAAAATAAATAATTTTTATTTTAGCATAGTTATGCTTAATACTTTTCGAATAAAATATTTAGCATTAAATAAAAATGACGATACACGTTTTGCTAATATTTACCTATTTCATTTTAACTTTACTTAATTATTTAGTTGGATTAAATATTTAGCTTGTTAGCTAAATTACAAATGTGGCTAAAAATTCGCTGAATATGCAGTGACACTTAAACATACGAATGTTTAAGTGGCAAAGAATTTAGCACTTAGCATTTGCTGGATAGAGTTTTTTGCTAAATATTTAGTTTTGGTTAATAAATTACTTTATTTTAGCTAAATGTATCGCTTAGTCAAATTTTAACTGAAATAAAATATGTAGCATGCTAACCGAACAAGTTAGCAGAGCTAAATACTTGGCAAACTAGCTAAATTAAATATGTAGCGCTATAACATTTCCTTTTCTTTTTGAACATGTAACTAAGAAGACTTTAACAGTTCAGGTTTAAATCATCCTTTTCGCCCCCGACTGTCAAGAGATTTTGTTCAGAGTACTGCAGTGATTCCCTCCCACTGATCCTGGCCGCTCACCGTGCGACTTCCACGAAGCCTTCCGCAGAATCGCTCACCAGTCGTCTGACCCTGTGACCTCACCGGGAAATCCCCCATCTGCACTGGATCGAACAGAGCCAACCACAGTTAGTCAGACAGTCAGTCCACAGTGAGTACATGAGATATGTCTGCTGCCGTTCACTCCTATATGAATGTATGTGGTTGTTCTGGATGTTAGTCACACAGATCATATGCTGGAATGAGTTAATTATAAGAACTGGATGCATGAATAACAGGGAGGACATATGGGCTTATATAGACGAGGCCAAATAGGTTGCATTGAGCTGAAACAGAGCTGCGAGATGTGTTGAATGATTATGTGCATTAATCATGTAAAGTACTTCATAGCTATAAAGGTTTATGACAGAAAAAAAGCATCAGCACCAGTAAAGAAAATGAAAAAGAACGAGAGAAAAAAAGTTACATTTTAGTCTCATCTGACATCATTACTCTTAGTTGGAACTGCCATTTCACGTTCGTTAAATATCTATCAGTAGGTATATATCCAAATTTTATTTAAGCCTGTGAATGTTTCACTGCTGATATCTGTTATTCAATAAGCAAAGTCTTAAGCACAAGCTGAGAATATTTTCACATATATTTATCAAAAATTAAAAGAAGAGCTACAAATACCCCTCTTTCCTTTAAATTCATATATGATGAAACCTCTAGGTGAGATTAAATGTTTTTTAGTATCTTTGTTGAGTCCACTGCTCCCTCTGCTGCTCAAAAATATTTAGTAACATTCAAAAAACTTTGTGACTTGTATACTTATGCTAATTTTTGTGTGGCAACACTATTATTTCTGATAAAAAAGCAAACTTTGTTTTCTACAGCCAGCTTTTATTGAATAATACAGTACGTAAAGATCATATCTACAAAATGACGTGTAAAAAAATTAGAAATTTATTGTTACAATTCACCATCCGATTCAGTTATTATCTGCATCGGAGAACGTCGGAGTCTTCGTCGGAGAAACCGATCAGTTGGACGATCATCTGGCAGCTTTTCCATTTTCATGGGTATCTATCCTGTAAAAAGCACAATAAAATGTACAACCCACAAGAACAGGACGGATGAAAGCGGAGGCCGGGCTGGTTTTAAAGCTTACCCGTTCTCCTCCTTCAGGTGCTGGTAGAGCTCGAACTTGCTGTTCACCGAGCTCGCTCTTCCAAAAAACTCTTGGTGCTTCCGAGAATTGGCCACAGTGATCCGATTGGTCCACATGCTGAGGAGTGTGGCAGGACCTGAGAAGAGGGAGGGGAGAAAAAAAAACAATCAGGATTTGTTGTTCGTTGGTGGGTTGTTTTGGTTTTAATGTGAAAGCTGGGGTTGGAACCTTTTGCTCTCTCTGGAGGCTGAACGTCCTCCGAGATCAGGCGAGGCTTCTTGATGAGCGGCTCCGGTGAGTCCGGGGAATCTTTGATCACTTCGGATTCCTGATCCTCCTTCTCCAGCAAACCCTTTAGCCTGCAGCGGAGAGGAGAATCAACAGACATCAGCGGAGGAGATGAGGAAGAGCTGCACGTGCAGACAGGAAACATCACACTCACCTTTCAGATTCCTGCCAGCTTTTGTCTTCTGCCTCTTTGCTGCCATTTTTCTCTGTCCTGTCCTCCCTATCTTCCCTCTTCCTCCCCCTCTTCTTCCTCTCCTCTTCCTCTGGAGGTTTGCTGCGGCAGGCGATGATGCAGTCCAGAACTCTTTGGTGCCTGTCGGTGGCGCCGGCGTGTGTCTTCACCAGCGTTTCCAGCTCGTTCCACATGATGCGGTACTGCTCATCCCTGCCCAATGACATCAATTCAAACCTATCATTGACGTGATTCATCCTCGTTTCTGGTGAGACGGAGTAAAGTGCCTAGTCAAAGTCCAAACCTTCTTGTAAATCCAACTGAGAACTTGTCGGACGCTTCTCCAGCAAATTTTGATTAAACGTTTGATAAGTTGCACCGTCTGTGGCATAAATCCAGCCCACCTTTAGCTTTTTATGTTGCTCTTTAGACATCAAACACCAAACTACATCAACTCGTCCCTCCAGCTTTTTGGAATCCAGAATCAACAGATCCCCGCTTATTTTCGCACTAATGCAAACTGTGCATTTATTGCACATTTTTTTGCAAAAATTGTAAAAAAAAAAACATTGTGTTTAAGTTGCTGCTAACTCCCTCCTGCAGGTGGCAGTATTTCTTACTTTTACTTCACCGCTTCCTCAGCCTGACTTGATGTCAAGCTGTAGTCTGTGATTGACAACGTCATACATAGCCGCAAATATTTATAAAAATGTCTGATTTTAATTGCAAAAAATAAACAACTGTGAAATCCTGGAGGGGCTGATCAATGTAAAGAGATGTTCAATTAAATCGCACTTAATTTTAAGAAGTGCTAATCGAACGCAGAGACTGCTTTTTGTTAATATTTCAATTTGCTAATGGCTTTATAAATGCATTCTGGCACAGCCGGCCCTTTAGGAACTTTCATGAAGACTTTGACGCCCCTGCTCTGGACGAAGGATGCTGAATTAGTTTTAGAAAGCTCACCTCTTGGGGCCTTTGCCTCTGGATCCGACTGTAGAAATGGGGAGCGGGTCGCTCTTCCTCTCCATGTCGACCAGGTTGTAGATGGTTTTCTGGCAGGTTAGCAAATCCTCCTCAGTGAGAAGCTCTTTCACTATCAGGTTAGCCAACGGGACCACCTGGTGGAGATGAACAAAAACGCATACACAAATCTCTAAATGCTGATTATACGTGAACGAGGCGAATATAAAAATAAAAAACCCAGAGATTTCTGAGTGATGCTCACCGCCTGCATGTTGAAGATGGTAGTCTGGGAGATGATCATTGGCCAGTATCTGGTGTAACGTTCCAGCTGACCTTTGGCCCTTTCTACCGGCAGCTTCCCTGAAGGATCGTGAGAAGACTCTGCGACAGGAGTGAGCCGGTTGTCCCTCATAAACTCACCAAAATCCTGAGGGAAAACGGCAACGCTGCGGTTAAATCGTGCGTCGCATCTCGGCGCGGGCGCAGCGAGATGAACGCACGGTGATTCTGTAGTCCGTCACTCGGCCGCCACAGCCCTCGCTGATGGAGGGCGGGTCCTCCAGGGTGGAGCGGTTGCTGTTGAGGACGTGCAGGAAGATCTCGCCTCCGTGGCTGCTGAGCATGTGGCTGATGACCTTAGACCCCGACTTTCTAGGTTGCTCTAGTAACACTGATCTCCCTGTGAGCAAAAAAAAACAAAAAAAAAACAATAAAAAATAGGAGCAATCATAAATGTAAATTTTTGAGAACAGCGCCATTGAAAGAGATCAACAGCTCACCGTTAAGAAGAAAGTTTGTCAGGCATGACGATGGACGACTGTTTACGTCTGTAGGGGAGATGCGGTAGGCTCCTGTGCAATAATGCAGTTCTGCAGAGGTAAATAAAAAAAAAAAAATCAAAGAGTTGTTAAGGTATTTCTAATTATTACACTCGTTAGCGTTACTTTAATGCGGGAAATTCTGTATTCTACGACGTAAAGCACTATGCATTATCGTCTTCTTAAATTACAGCTGCTTCAAGATAATTTAACGACATGTAGATGATTAAAATGAACATACGGTATAACTGAGGTCAGGTGTATTTCTTCGTTTCAAGCAAAAGATTGATCTGTTGTACAAGTTCTAGATATCCGTTTGGCTTAGTTGCAAATTTATTTCCCTTCAGATAAACAACGTTAATCAATTGCATAATTACGTAGTTTATGTGATGGCTTGTTATACACTTTTGTGCAAAATGAAAGTGAAATGAAGGTTTCAAATTTATCAAATACGCAGTTTCCCCTTGGAGATGAGTAAAAGTATTTCAGTTAAGGATAAAAAAAATAAATAAATAAAACTTGTGTCGATCGGTCCCACCGATGCTGTTCGTCCGGGGTGTGCACCATTTCAGCGTCATCGTCTCCTTGACTCCGTTTTCTCTAGTGCTTGTTCCTGCCATGTGCAAGTCCCCTGCAGAATACACGCCCCAAATGTCAAATATTGGATCACACTTTGAAAGCATTTGGTTCAACTACTTCAGCCCACGGTCCTGTGATGCATAAAGACCCACCGCTTTTAAAGAACTCAATGTGTGCGTCTCTGTGATGCAGGAGCTCGACGTCGTAATTCGCCGACGTGTTGGCGTGCTGCTCCTCCTGTCCGCCCGCACACAAAGTGACAAACACGGGTGAGACTGGAAAACTGGGGCTCAAGCGTAAACAGATATGCAGAGGCAAACATTAACTCTGCTTGCTGATTTCATGTATCCGAAAGGAGGAACGAGGATGGGCGAAGTAAAAGAAAAGTGATGGTTGCTCAGGGAACCGTTTGTGGAAAAACTGCGTCGTATGTTTGGGATCAAGTCTGATTTGATTTGACACACAAAAGACAAAAAAAAAAAAAAAAACTGCTTCAGATTTCTCAACCATGTACAGAACTTTGCAAAAGTATTCAAAAATCCGAACTTGTTACAACTGCAACATTTAACGTGTTGTATGAAAACAAAAGTATTGCTAAAGTATAAACTAAAAAGAAAACAATAAACTGGTTTGAAAACTTGACTGTCTACTTTTTGCATAAAATGCAAACCTGGGTGGTTTTGGGGCATGCTTCCACCAACTTTGGGAAAGCAACAGAATCGGATTTTATCCAGTGAATTGAAATTCGGTTTGAACTTTGACTAGGCCATTCTAACTCATGAGAATGCTTTGATTTGAAACTTTCTATTACAGCCTTGGCTCCCGTTCATCTTCCCATGAACTCATCCCGGCTACAGATGTACTCCGATGATGTGTTCAAGTCGCTTGTAGGTCAAAAAGCTTTCTTCTCTCCCATCTTCAATAAAAGTTTGACTAATAGTTGTTCTGCCTCTTGGCTGCTTCTTTGATTAACGCTCTCATTCTCACACAGGCCATGTCTTATGGATATTAGCAGTTGCACCGTACTTGTTGCATTTTCAGATGAGGGGCAGACTAGTCTTATGTGAAATATTTGAAGCTTTAGATTGCATTGGATTTCATTTAGGGGTATCACAGTAAGGGGTCTGAAAGAGGTTGAATATTTTTGCAGTGTACTGTACATTTGGCTAGGACTCAATCGGACTTTACAAGGGAGCACATGGACACACTGAATGGAAAAAAAAAAAACAGTTTTCCATTGGAGGACAATAACTGAAAGGGAGGGAAAACAGAGCAGAGCAGGACTGGAAAACTTTCCAGGAATACACACTGATGGCAGTAAGTAACTTAGAGGAGGCAATGCTGGTCACATTTCCGCACAACAGCTACATAATCAAGGTTGCTGTTACATTTTAATCTGGTAGGAAATGTCACAAATAAGGTCAATCCTCTCTCTTGAGCAGTAAACACTTTCAGACCAACGTTGCCTGTTCTCTACTTGAGCCTCGGCACCAAAACAAATGACAAGTTTCAACAGCGGAGCTACATGCTGTGAACTCTTCCCTATTGCGTACTTTGATGTGTGTGTGATCAGAGTACTAACCTGTTCGCAAACATTTAATGTGGGCTAGCAAAACAGAAAATACAGCATGAAACCAGCAGCACGTTCACAGTCATATCAGCATGCAGATGGGCTGAACAAAAAAATAAAAAATAAGTAAAAAAAGACGAGGCTGGAGAGATTTGTTACGACGATTCAGCAAGCAAAAGAAAAACAATGTGCTTTAGAAAGGAGGAAGTAACAGAAATGCAAGCAATATAATGAGGAAAAATAACCAAGCACAGTGATCTGAACTCTTTTTTTTTTTTTTTTTTTTTTTCTAGAAGCAAGAACAAAACACGTCAAAGTTTTATGTTGGTGAACAAAAAGTACACACAAAAAGGAATCAGAAGCAGGTCCCTTACCTTCATGGGGATGTTTGTTATGGTGGTGGAGGCCAAGTCAAAGTGCTGCTGGACCAAAATGTTGAGTTTAGAAGCCAGATGTCTCCCAGCACGCACGCTGTGAACTTCACTTGTGAGAAGCGGGGAGATCTGAAGGAGACACGGTACAGTGTGGTGTTATAATACTAGCAGATGAGCAGTGTGTGTGCGTGTGTGATATGCACACTTAGCCACCCGGGGTCTCACCCACCTCTTTCTTGGGTCGGTCTGACACCAATGTTTCCTCGCCCTGTGGGTAGATGTGAACTAGCACCAGATCACACTGCTGGATGGCCATCAATCTGAAACCCACACGGATAAAACAGACCAGGATCCCATTTGGGTAAAACTGACTTAACCGCAAATGTAAAGCTAATTTAGCCAAATTAAGCTTGCTGGCTTACAGACCTGTCGGAGCCGGCTGCCAGCTTGTTTTGTTCTGAAATGGTTTCCTGGATGCAGTCCTCCAACATCCGCACATGAGTATCACTGACAGAGCAAGAAACAGAGGTGACAAATGACCAGAAAACTACTTTGTAGCAATTCTGGTCTTCCATGTCTCATTTTTGACTTCCCATCATCATGTTTTGTTTCTTTGCATTTGGCGTTGTTCCAATAGTGAAGATTTTTGCGTTTTTTTGTTTTTTTTTTTCTGATCAAATTTTTTCTTTTTTTAAAAACGCATGTCACATGGGTTGAGGATCATTTGTTATCGAGCACAAACCTTAGTTATTCAGGTAATTATTTGAGTCTGCCCAAATTTAAATGTGCACTTGTACAAGGAAGTAGCTCTATAGAACCTTGGCAGTGTCTACTGCTATTTTACCTTTTAGCATTAGTTAAGCAGATAATTCGCCCTCTGTTGGCCACTCTCTCCGCTGTGTCCATTAAAGCCGTGCGCTTCTCATGCTGCAGCTCCGTGATCTTGCACAACGCCTCCACGGCAGCGACCAGGCCGTGCAAGATGCTGCAGCACTCCGGGTCCTCGCGCGGATTTGGTGGCCCGACGGCTGCCAGAGCCGACATTAGCTGGAAATCAAAAGAAGAGATTCACTTTTAAGTTTTTTTTGTTTGTTTTTTTTGAAGATGTGACAATGATCAAAATAAACCCATTCACGTAGAGATGCCTACTTCGTGGGTGCTCTGATCTTCTCGCCTCCACGTGTTTAATATGTGGAACTCTGAATCGCTCACTATGTAATTCACCTGGAAAAGATAGCAACACGAGTTCTTTAAACATAGTTTGCCTCACCAAATTTCATAAAAGTTTTTCCATCGGGAGAAAGAATTGCTACTGCATTAAAGAATGGACTCAGCTATTATACAAAATGAACAAATAAGAAAGGGTCCAACCAGCTTGTCCTTCGGGTAAACATCGAAGAGGATCCTGCAGTACTCCATGGAGCACTCCACGGCGCAGGTCCACAGGGACTTGGACACGGGGGCCAGAGGAATGACCCCTTGGGCTCGGCTCTTCGTTAGCACGTCACACTCCACCTGCTGACGACTGGACTCGGCCATGTAGGGACAGTGGTCCACCACGAAAACCGTCTTGTGTGCTACTGAAAACATCTTCATTTTGCAAATCTGTAGAGTGTGTAAAATCTGAAAAACACAAGACAATTTAGTGAGATAAAAGCGTAAATAAAGCAGATTCAATTTTACTCTAGTTTATAGAAACCTTAACAAATTGAATGTGTCAGCATGACAGAGATTTCTTTTCAGACCCATATCAATCATTTTTCTCATCTTGCTTTGCATAAAAGACGGGAGTTAGTTATCGCATTCAGTACCATAGCATCTGTATTTAGTTGAGACTGATAGGTTAAACAAAACATGACCTGTTGCCCAATTATCTCACCTGGTCAGGAAACTGTCTGGTCTGGAAATCAGATGTGTCTATAAATGGTTATAGCTTTCTATTTGGGTGACACTCAGTCTCAGGACATGTTTATAACGGATAACGACGAACTAAATGTCAACCGACGTGCTAAAGCAACCGCTGCGTTAGCATGTAAGCTAACAGCAGGCGGATTGTTTTATAGCGTTCAGCAGTTCAGGCAACTACACATTGGGTCAGTTGTAAAATACTTATATGTGGGTCTTCAGAGCAATCCATTAACATATGGTCCGTTTTTAGATGTTTGCTAAAGCCAAGAACAGACAATACACTTCAGGTCCATTCGGGCTAGCAGTTTTGTTATTAGCGGAAGTAGTTTCACTGGTGTTCCGTCGCTCTTTTGAGTCCCCTCGTTGATGAGATGAACATGTTCCTATTTCCGATCGATGCGATGTCCAAAGTGAATGATCTGAGTGAAAGGAACCCCATTTCATTTTCGCCACTTAATTTGTTCACGTTTATGACATTATCGGATTCAACCTTATAGATGTAGAGAAAAATAAATCATATGCTTTTTCTAACGCAACTGGATTTTCAGTTCGTTTATGATGAATGTAAAGACAAAGGTTCGAGGACTATTTCTCAATGAAGTTAATTTACTTCAGTACAACTTTTTTTAAAAAAAAATTACGTAGATTAATTACACAGCAGAATATTTTTTAAAGTGTTTATTTATTTCTGTTAACTTGGATGACCATGACTTCACTTTTTATTGTGTGAAAGGCAAAAAGTGCTACAGGAAAACATGCAAGCAGACATGGCCACAGCCATTGTAAAGGTTGGGGTTGTCTTTGTTAATTCTGCACTTGCACTCGGTGCTTAAAGACCAACCACACACAGGTGTGTCTGGGACATGCCAGAGCCGTTCCATTCCTGGTCTTAAACCATTACCAAATATGTGATAATATCATATGGGTCTTCTTACTTGAGTTAAGAAGAAAAAAAAATTGGACTGTTCCCAAGCCTGACTTTCAGAAGAAAGACAGATTTGCATTTATTTGGAAATAAAGGTCTAAGAATCTTGTGGAAGAGTGGAGAGACACATACTCTAAGCTTTTTGAGTTCCAACGATTCATTTCCCCAGTTGATTTGAGAAGCCACGTCATCTGCTGGTGTGCTGGTGACCTTTGAAGTTTTTTTTTTTTTTTTTCAAATTATGCAGGAATGTGCAGGAAGCTGAGTCACGCTTTAAGCCCGCACTGATACATCTCTTGTTTCATTTTCCAGCAGGGCTTGGCATCTGCAAAAACAATTAATACCAGTACTAATGTGCATTACACCAGTGTTCTTGATGTGCCAGAAAATCTTAATCTCATTGATAATGTAAAATGAAGGATGCAGAACCAACAACACAGATGAACCAATGGCTGGTATTAAAGAAACCAGAGCTTCCTTTAAACTTTGGAGTGTCACAAACTAGTCTTCCCAAAGTACTGAGTGGTTATACTGTCTAGCACATGGGAAAAAAGCAGGGGACATCATGTATTTCATGTATTTTACAAGCACATAGTGCGATTTTATACCACAATCAAGTAGCTATTAATTTACCTTCAGTTGCTATGAAAATGCTGTATATGTCAGAAATTTGACTTTACACATTATAGCTAAAGCAAAATCAATTTTGCTTAATAATCTCCAGTTAATTTTTTCTTTGTAAATCTCCCCAAAATTCTCAAATGGGCCTTACTTCATATTCCTCTCGAGTCAATGCTGGTGGATCTATGTCCACCACATTTTTTCCTTCCACTCAACTTTCCTATATAACAGTGTGCTTATTCTTAATAAACAAATATAAAAAGTTTAGATCTGCGGTTTGTGTTCAAATTCAAGCAGTCATGGAAGACTCTTGAGGTTTGGGGGGTTTTAAGCAGCAGTTTGTCTTTCACTCTATGTGTTTGTGACTTCCACTCTTTATAGGGAGTCTTGCTTGCTGGAAAACTGACAGTCTAGCATAGCCTTTGTGCATTGAAAATATCTCATAATTGTCATATAGTAGCCAGTTCTAGTCTTCTAAGAAACAACTATTTGGATTTTGTTTTAGCTGTGACAAATTTTTGACAAAAATTGTCATGAATTAAATGCATCTACTAAATCACCCTGTGTCTTTCAGTCAACTTAATATGTAAGTTTTACAGTTTGATTCTAATCACGTTTTCTTAGAATATTTTGGCGAACTTGTATGAGTTATATCGTAATATCCTGAGCTAAGTTACAGTAACCATTACCTTCGAAACCTTTTTCTTACTCAACACATATGGCAGAGTATAACTTGAATTTGGACCTTTTCAAATTCAAGTTGTGCTCTATGTCGAGTAAAAACAAGTAACACTGACGATCCACGGGTTCGGAAACGTTGGGTAAAACTTTAACGTACCTAAAGATTCCCGTCTGACGTGATCAAATCTCGCTTCGACACTCTAACATCCTCCTCCTCCATCGCCGCCGCCTCCTTCTCTACCCCACCCTATTGTATCATTTTCATTTTGTCAAGCTTCAACTTGACCAAGTTTTTTTTTGGGGTTTTTTTTTTTTTCTGTTCAACTGATAGTGTGTTGAAACTATGCAGGAATGTGCAGGAGGCTGAGTCGCGCTTTAAACCCGCTCTAGCCCATCTCTTGCTGTTAAAAGAGTACATTTGTGGATTCGTGTTTGTTTCAGCTGTTGTTAAAGGAGGTCCCTCCCGACTCGCTGTTAAGGACCATGGACGACAATATACTCGAGATGGACTCGGACAATGACGACTTCGATGAATCGAGACTGGGCATGATACAAGAGGAAGTTGGTGAGAGCGCCACTTTTTCTTTCGCAAGAGACCTTTTAAGTCCTGGTGTGCTTATTGTGTCTGCCCAGGTTACTTATGGGTTTATCGCGGCCGACATGTGGTATCTTTAATTCTCCATAACTGCCCGGTAATTCTGCTACACTTCAAACAGCATGCTTCTTTTTTCTTTTTTGGTGTAACTCTAAAACCGCCAAGAGATACCAACATTTCTCCTTATGATTTTTAATCTATTATAACTTTAACTTGATGACATTCAAGTTATAACTTATTTTATTTTTACTCAAGTTTTTACATGCTTATTTGAAACCCACTGTCTTGTCAGCTAGTTGATAATAATGTAAAAACTTAGTGTTAATGTCCAAAATATGCAAACTGGGTTCAGTGGAAACAACTGTTCAGCAGTGGGCGTGACGTTCCCACATCTCGGAAAAGCCCCTTTGCACCATTCCATCTGGACTACATAAAAATAGACAAATGTTTGGAGTTCAAAATGTGCCAAGATGTAATGACATTAATTCATGGTAATATCTACAATTATTATTATTATTTTTTTTACTACCTCATCCTCTGATATAAAGCTCGCAAGACATTTGGGTTTAACGTCTCAAAAAAAGAGTTACTTCTTTAGCGTTTTTTTTGTTGTTAGTTTGGTGTACAGGAATCCAAAAGTCCCAAAAGTCTGAAATGTCTGCATTTGTTCGTAAGTGTAATTACCTTTGCCTGCTGCCTTGTCTGTGTAAAGCTGAACATGCCAATACATTTGACTATATATTTATATTCAAGTCTCCCGTTCAACCCACAATTATTTATACCACTGGCAGATATTGTCTAGGATTTGGAAAGTATCCAGTTCAGGAGCATCATTTACTTTCCTTGACACTGATTGGCTGTACCTACAAGAGCGAAAATAAGGAAGACTGTAGATGTTAGCTTTGGCAGAAGATGTATATTGTGTTTTAACTATTAAGTGGTTATAAATTATTTTAGAGGGGCCTCAAGTATTTGCGAATTCTGGCTATGCGCAGGTGGCAGATGTGAAGATGTATGTATATTTTTGATATGTTTTGAATCCCATATACCTGAATGACAATACTACAGAACTACAGACAAGTTGAACTGAGAAATGAATGTGACTTTGACTGGTTTTTAACTTACATATTCATTCAGCAGTTAAGTCGTTTTATACTTGTGCAACACTCATTAACATATGTGATATATATTTTTGGTATGTTTGGATCTCGTAGTGACGGAGCCTATCATGACAGTTGGCTGTAATGTTTCAATTCAGCCACATTTGCTATCATTCTGGTGTATAGGTTATCAAAAGTACCTATCATATATGTACATGTTCTTGTGTACATTGTACTCGGTTGGTTTACTTTTAGATCCTCATATATTTTTTCTGTGTAGTTCTGATTTCTCTGAGAAACTAACAAGAAGCTTGAAGGAATTTCGTTTGTTGATACTCATTTGATTTAACTTTCCAGATTCTTATTACAAAGTGATGACATAATTCATGATTAAGTATAACAAAGAGCGTTTAAGGTGACAAATGGCCTATGGAAATCATGCCGAAATTTTATTGAAGGAAAGTCATATTAGGTTCTTTAAAACATCTTTGCAAATGAAAATCTAAAAAGTGTGGTAGGTGTTTTATGTTTAACCTGCCATTATTGTAGCTAATGTTACAAAGTCCAAGAGGTATGAATACATTTCCAAGATTTTGTATGAGCTTATTTATGTCTTATTTAGCTTCATTACCTATCATGAACACCATGTTGTGTGTATTTTGTGTATTTTTGTTATTAGTAATCAGCAGTGGTTGTGTGTGGTTGGGAAAATCCAACCACACAAAACATCTAGACTGGACCATGAAGTGGTTCTCAATAGACTGTGTGTTCTATTGTCATTAATTGTTAATGTATTCGTTGATTATGTTCAGCTGAATACATAGGCTTACAGCTAGTTGTAATTGCTCTGTTTGCCATTGATCTGATACTTAATCTAATTTGGCACTTGGATATAAAATGTTTTGCAAAGCAAAAGTGCTTCATTATTGTTTTCTTCAGAAAATAAACATTTCTAAGGTGACAGAAAGTGTTTGTCATATGAAGCACTGCTCACGCTTAAGTAAGATCTTTGAGCTGATTATTGTCATGGAGATGGCTCTGTAGTGAATTACAGATGTTACGACTGTCCAAATGCAGAAGGCTATTTCCTGTCAGTAAAACAGGCAGAAGAGCCTTCCTTATCTGATTCACTGGTTTAAATAGTAATGATGCACTGTAAAAAGGTGCCGCAAGTACAGGTACGATGTTGTTTTCCTGTTTAGTTGCGCCATTTTTGCTTTGCGTGCTGATAGGAGGATGTTCACTTGAGAGGAAGTTAGCATGTGCTCTGTGGGTTGTGGCATAAAAGCAGATTTTTTTTTTCAGCCGACTGCATCTGTTAGTGGCAGATGTTTTTACTAGAGTCCAACTTAATGTAAAATATTTTCAGTACAGTAGAAAGACTAATTGCGACATCTTAGCTTTCATGTCAGAGCAAACATGCGGCAGCGCAGCAATGAAGATGAAACCGGTTTATCTTGAGGGATTTATGTGAAACTCACATTGAAGCAGTGTTCATTTCATCAATATAAATAGTGATTCCGCTGTTATTTTCCCAGCCAGTTGCTATGGCCAGTAAAAACAACATCTGTGTTTAGTTATTGCTCCGCTTCACGTGCCAAGAAGGCAAGACTTTCCATATTAAAAGCTGTGTCATCTTCTTGCCGTCAACAATTAGCTGTAGTGTACATTCTTAGCCCTCAGATGTGAGTGACGGCGCTGCGTTAAAGTATTTGCGCCCCACAAAGTTCACTTGTTTTTGCTTTTTCTGTGTTCTAGCAGTATTTCAAATAACAGATGATAATGTCAGGATTCCTCAAAAACTTTGAAAAGCCCCTTGGTTTAGTTGCTAGTTTGAAGCATCGTTAGCTAGGGGATATTTTCTGTCAGCGCTTACGTTTGATAACGACACAGAAGAACACTGTCTATTGACTGGGTATGCAAATAAGCAATAGAAAATGAATTTAAAGTGCAGCAGACATCATGTTTTTCCTCAAGTGTTCACGCTATTCTATACACTATATCCTGGAACCTGAAAGGTGTGTGATACCACCCATATATATATAGTATATATATATTCGCAAAAAAAAAAAAATCTGTCTATAATTATGACTGAGCATACAGTCTTTCATTGCTTACTGTTCTCAATAAGTTGTGGAGGAGTAGGTCCAGAATTTGGAGAAACACAACTAAACGCTGAACCAACTTTCACCGCTGCAGTGAGAAATTTTAGTCTACAAAGTTAAAACGTTTCAATGACAGTTAAATGCTAAAGAAAAAGGAACGACATATGCAGAACAGAAACACTGTCCTGTTCACTTTTCCCACAGCAGATTCAAACTAAGGGATGCAAACTGTCAAATCAGCAGCAGCTCCCCGGTGACAAATGCTGATTAAATAAAGAGTCTTGTTGTCGTTTACAAATAACTTTTTTCATTTCTGTTTCAGTCATGTGCCTGCACAGTGTCCTCCACCCTTATTAGCACCTCTTGTGAACCTGTCTAAAAAGCCTTCAGTTCCATTTCAGTTCTTATTGCAGTAGCATAACCTTTAATTTAAGTAAAAGAAAAATTGTGTACTTTAGAGACATTGCGTTTTATTTGTATCATATTAAATGTTTATCAGGTTATTATGGCCTAAGTCTGTTGAAAATCCCCAAATCTAAAAGAAAAAAAATAAATTCTATATAATGTACAGGATGTGCATTCATTACATGACTTTGGTTTTTATATACTTAATGCATCTCCACTTTTTTTTAAATTAAAACTAAGATGAACATTTTTTAGTTCTGCAAAAGATTTGGATGGAACTAATACATTCTTTATTTTGCTATACATTCTTTATTTTGCTATTTTGCTTATTTAAGTCTGTATCATCATTTCCCTCTTACAGTGTACCCTGAGGAGTTTTTACCCACGTATTACGCTATTAAAGCAGAAGTGTCAGCAAAAAAAGCAAATCTGGTGAGTCCCTGTCCTTGGATGTGAGTCAAATACAATCACTGTGTTCAGTACTGTAAATATATTTGTACCTTTAAAAATGTCTCTCTTTTTTTTTTCCTTTTAGCCACCGTAAATGTTTGTTTAATTTATTGTATTACTATTATTATTATTACTATTATTATTATGAATTTGGTGCACTCATGAAAACATAATGTCTTTTCCAATTGTTGCCTGTTTGGTGTTTTCTTCATAACTTTGTCATTTCCTGTTTTTATTATGTAAAGCGCATTGAACCGCCTTGCTGCTGAAATGAGCTATTATATTCAAATAAATGTGAAAAATGCGTCACCTCCTTTTTAAATCACGATTTAACGTTAATTTTTAATGAAAAAAAAAATAACAGTGGCTGTTATTGTTATGCAAATTGACCGGCATTAAACTTTTTGTTTCATACATTTCTAAGGCAAATTACACAGAGTTTACACAAGATAGACATTTAAATAGCTCTACCGTGACAGAAGTCTCATTGTGCGGAGAGAGGGAGACAGAGGGCGGGTATTCTTGGGTTTGTTGACTCTTCCCGTTTTCCCCGTCATGGCATCACAAATGAAATTAGCTCACCAGGGGAAGCAACTACCTGCTGCACAAAAGGTCCTTTTTGACCCGTCATTCTCTCCAACATGTATGAAGTTATGGAGGAAGACTCGTACGAGTTTCGGGACGTCGACTTACCCGACTTACCCGATGGGCATTGTTTCCCCAATCAGGTTGAGTACAACAACCAGCCGGACTCATTGTTCTTCAACGACGGTGTGAGGAGTGTGGACTTCATCCTGGTGTACGAAGATGAGGATACGAAGCCGTTTGACAAGAAGTCCGCATTCAAAAGACACAAGGTGAGGTCCTCATTTCTTACACGTACCCGTTTGTCTGACGTAGTTATGCAAAGTATCCTTAATTAATGAGATAAATGACACCAGCAATGCTTAAAGCACTGTATTAGAAACATATGTGCTGATAATAACAACCGAAACCTTCGCTTAGATTGTACTATTCTTTCTTTTACGAGAAAACTGAGCTATTTTTCTGATAAATTAAGTTCCGTACACACAATAAAAACTCAAGAATCGCAGAAAAACACTTATTATGAAGACGTTATTGACTAACAAATTAATACGTTTCTTTAAAAAATGCATCAAAGACTTACAGTAGGAGACATACTTAATTCCTCTGAGGAATTGTATTGCTGTCAGTCCATTATTTGCACCAGGATGAACGCCTCTGTTGTCTGTGTGTACACAATATCACTTACCGCTTTACCTTTGACGTGGCTGGGGAAGCTATAATTACAGGTCGGGCCACTAAAAAAAAAAACACAATTCGTGCACTTAAAAACTTTGACGTCCCGGCTGGATTCAAGTCAAACTGAATTTAATCTTAAAGTTTGTCCAGCATTGTTATTTTAAATTAGTGCATCCAGTTGGTTTGGGAATAAAATGAACATTAAAATAGCTTGAACAGGGCACACCCATGTATGTTTGTCACCTTAATGTCTTTCAAAAGAGGCTTAACATATTGTTTGTTTTGAAAACACCGCACAGTGTGCAGCGCACGCCCTTAGATTTTTTTTAGATTAGGTAATTAAAGAAGTGACATTATGGCCCTAATTCTATTAAAGAAGATTCCCTTCAGGGTTCTGATATAGGGATGTTTTTTTTTTGTTTTTTTTTTTGCTTTTTCTGGGCTACTATGGGCAATGAGTGGCGACTGTAAACATGCCCTGAAACTCAAGTCTCAAAGCTGATCAGCCTGTTCTAGACAGTTTCTTAGAAAGCTCGTAGAGCTACTAAAAAGAGGCGCTAGCACTTATTGCACAGTAGATACACTGAAGCAATTTATCTGTCATAATGTTCCCAAACACACATACTCGGTTTGCCCATTCTGTTTCTGCTGTAACTCTGGCTGCTGGAGAGCCGAATGCCAATAAAGACGGTTTTAACTGATCACTGTTACGTATAAAACATACAAAACCAGGTTTTTATTCGATCACATGATGGATTATTTAGTTTTCATGTAGTTCTTTTTGAGAAAAACAGGAAGAGCGATGAATTCAGTTTATTTCCTTTCCTGTTTTTCTTGGAAATGAAGCACAGCTTGTTATGAAAAAAGAAAAGAAGGAAGCGGCAACAATGGTGCTGCAGGTGATAACAGAAATATTGGCACAGAGACATTCCAATTTAAATCCACCTGGAATGACTCACTTATTTCATAAGATACTCATCCTGATTTAGCAGAATAACTTGGGTGGAAATTTTATTTTTGCTATGTTTCGTCTGTCGCAAGGCTTTAAAATAAAAAAATTAAAAAAAAAAACCGCTTGGTGCGCTTTTTAGATGTTCCCTTCGGCTAACCCCGCAGATTTTCTGCAGAATTCATCAGGACAGAGATGGTTAGCAGACAGGTGAAACAAGCCTCAATGTGACGCCATAATGACACCAGGAAGTTGTGGGTTACTATTTAAAAGTCCCTAGTTAGGAGTTTCAGTTGTCTAGACGACCGAAACTCCAAACATTTTTTTTCACCGTAGAAACGGCGAGAGTACTTTGAGGGCTGCCTGATGAAGATGGGCCTGGAGCTGGAAGCGACGCCATCTGTAGGTGGAAGCCGCCGTTTTCAGTCATGTCCCCCCCACTCCTGCTTGAAACTAACTCTCATTGCCTTCTGCAGGTCCACGGCGACAACCTCATGTATGTGAAAGTTCACGTGCCGTGGGAGGTGCAGCGCACATACGCCGAAGTCCTGCACATCAAGATTCCCATAGAGGTCAACGATCACGTCGACCGTTCCCCCATCTGGGACCTTTTCGACTGGATCACCAAGCACTTTAAACCCAACGAGAAACTGATAAAGAAGGAAGTAGACCACTACACCGCGCCCTATCAGAAGCACCATCATGATTGCTTCCTGAAGATGGACAAGGAAAGATTCTTCACTCCATCCATGAGGAGCAGAATGGCGAGTTGTTTGCGTGTTTTACAGCTTTCGATCTCTATGCATTTTTGAAACCACCTGTGCCGAGTCACCTTCGTTTTTATGCCACGTCACGCCGATCGGTATTTTCATTTCGTTACATTGCTGTTGTCAGGAACAAGATAAATAATAACGCTCTGGCCAGGGCTGCACCGATTGCAGTTTTCTGGCCGATCACCGATTACCGATCTTTTAAAAAGCCTAACTTACCGATTTTGATTGAGGCCGATACCATTTTTTTGTCTGAAATTTTGCTCAGTATATCAAGAAAGTTGCTGAATTGGCAACAATGGGGTGACTATTGCTAACTGTAAATGTGCAGACATGATCTGGTCGGCCGGTTTGCCAGCCAAGCGTCTCCTACGGGGTAAAAGAAAAGGACGGTGGTTGATTTTTAGACCTTTGCCGAGGTTGATAACATCGGTGGATAAGATCGATGTAAAAATCAACTGATCACCAATCTCCCAAAATTAAGGAAATCAGCACTGATAAATTGACTCACCCCTAACTCTGGCTGTACTTTGTGCTGTATCGGAGCAAATTTCAGCACTTGACAAGCCAAGCTTTCTTTTTTTACTCCAAATATACTAATCTTAATCTCTTAAAGAGCTTTTAAAGTGACAGGGGGATTTTTTAAAGTCATATTTGTTATATATAGCATTTTTTTAACAACTGAAGTTATATAATTGCTTGATTGTGCTATAAACTGGCATTTTGTGCCTGGAAAAAAAAAACAAAACAGTACTGCCCCTTTAAGAGCATTCTATCTGTCCTAACCTGATCTTAATGTTGATGGCATGATTTACGCAGGAGATAACTTTTAAGCTCTTCTTTTTATCACAGGCAAACTTCATCATGTGCAGAGCTCCTTATGAAATCAGAGGAAATGTTAAAAAGTTCGGTATCACCAAACTGCTGAATACTGGAGTTTACAAAGCTGCCTACCCTCCACATGACGTAAGTGTTTTTGTTTGTTTGTTTGTATTTTTGCTGCATACATCAGTGTAAATATGTGAAATGCTTCTCCAGTGTGTAAAATGCTTCTGATTTTTTATTTTATTTTATTTTTTTTAGTGCAGATTCAACGTCAAATCCACAGTCGAAAGCTGTCCCAACGAGAGATATCTGCTCTACAAGGAGTGGGCTCATCCCAAGAACTTCTACAAGACGCAACCACTGGACCTCATAAGGTTTGCAAACTGATTTTATGATTTGGTTTTATATTCCAGGTTTTACTGGAGTTACACTTTCAAGTGTGCTAAAATAAATGATTAAGTAAATAAAGTGCATTTAAATTGTTTTCTCAGTTCGAGAGAAACATTTTTAGAAAATATATAGCAGAAGAGGAGACATGAGTCAGTTGATCCAATGCATCACGTACTATCTTTTACTTTAAAATGTAAAAAACACAAATGAGAGATAGATTTAGTCTGTAAATCAAATCTAAGGTGTGAAACGTTACTCTATGGTTAAGAAAAAAAAAAAAACCCCGGTGCACCCGTAGTTGAAAGACAAAAACAAGTAAAACAACAAATTCATGGACAACTCCCCGAGTAAGCATATGGTGCCATTAACAGAGATGTACACAGTTATGTACATCTCTATTTTGTGTCATTGTTAGAATCAGGATAGAATTTCCATATCTTTTTTTTTTCTAGTATTTTAATATTTTATTTAATTTGAAAAAAAAAACAAAAAAAACATCCAACTAGTAATTTAAAGTATTTTTTTTCTTTTGTTACACTTGCACAAAGAGTTTGATTTCCTTCCTACAGAAAGTACTACGGGGAGAAGATCGGCATTTACTTCGCCTGGCTGGGTTTCTACACCAAGATGCTGGCTTTTGCTTCTGTGGTGGGACTGGCCTGTTTCTTTTATGGATACCACATTCAAGAAAACAGCACATGGAGGTATTTCAGATAAGTGACCTATGAGATGTAGGTTGAGTTTGTTCGTTTTCCTGTCGGATGTGAACTTGTTTGGTAGACATGCTTTTCTTTCTGCTGATTTCTTTTCTGTCTGTTCTGTTTAAAATAACGCAGCAAAGAGGTGTGTGACCCCGACATCGGAGGAAAGATTGTAATGTGTCCTCAGTGTGACCTCTGCAACTATTGGATCTTAAACAGCACCTGTGACACTTCAAAGGTGAGCGTTTTGACAAAAACTGTATTTCACTCTATTTAAAGTATTTGTCTCCTTGAGCGCTTTATTCTCTTTTATTGCTTTTTCAAATCAATCATAATTTTTTTCTTTCTTTTCCACAAAAAACTAGAAAAAAACGTTAATGTTGAAGCTAAAACTGGTTTCTACAAAACAATGACAAGTAAATAAAATATGTGACATAAAATAAATGATTTCATTAACATTCACCTCCAAGTCCGGCAGCGGTTTCTCAATCAGATTGAGGTCTGTGCTTTGACTGGGCCACTCCAGAACATCCACCTTGTTGTCTTCAGCCATTTCTGTGTAGCTTTAGCTGGATTCTTTCAGGTCATTGTCTTGCTGGAAGATAAATGTTCTTCAACGCTGTAGTTTCCTAGCAGATAGAAACAAATTGTCCACCAGGATAGTAATTTGCGACAGGACGGTTTAAAAAAATTTAAAAAATACACATACAGAAAAAAACTTGAGAGGTAACAAAGAAGAACTCCAAGTCTAAACTGATAGTATGCTTTGTTTAATAAATCAGAATCAGTTTAAAGAGAGAAACCTGAAATCATGTAAAATTATGGATGTTTTTACTGTATGATCCCATTGGAATTACGGTATATTGAAGACGTTACGATTAAGCAATTGCTAACATCGTATCTTAATTCTGTGTAGTAAACCTTTTTGTAGTTCACTTTTGCAATTCATTTGCTGCTGTTCTCTTTTCAGACCCTGACTATATTTGATCATTTTGGAACGCTGGTGTTTGCTGTTTTCATGGCAGTGTGGGGTGAGTTTGTGTCAACGTGTTGTGTTAACATTCCTATTTGTCAGCCTTTACCACCGACTTTCTTTCCCCTAATTGCTCTTCCTCTGCTGTTCTGGCGGTTCTGCGCCGCAGTTACGGTGTTCCTGGAGTTCTGGAAGCGCTACCAGTCGCAGTTGGAGTTCGAATGGGACACGGTGGAGTTTCTGGAGCAGCAAGAACCGTCTCGCCCCGAATATGATGCCGCGTGTGTTTATGACACGATCAATCCTGTCACAGGGGTAAAATAAATAAATAAATAAATAAATAAATAAATAAAACATTTTGAATGACAGCTGGCGATATTGACCCTATCGTACTAAAGTGTGTCTATGTGATGTAGGTCCAAGAGAAGGTGCCGTTTACATTCTGTGGACGATGTTTTCGAATCTCAATAGGAATTGGGACAGTGCTGTTCTGGGTAATCTAATTAAACGTATTGCTACTTCATTTTTAACAGTGCCTGTAGTGTTTAAAATATAATAAATGATTCACCCTGATTGTACTGGAAACAGACGTTTATATATGTGTTTTATGCTTGTAGTTGAAACTTCTACACCTGATGATGTACAATAATCTATTTGCTTGTCGTCCTCCAGATCGTGCTGATCCTGGCGTCCATCGTGGCCATCATTATCTACCGACTAGCTGTTTTCTTCTCCCTGTCAATCAAGCTAAAGAACCCAGGCAATTTTACGACTCTAGAGCCACTAAAAGAGTACGTAACGCCGCAGATGGCCACCTCCGTCACAGCCGGCCTCATCAACTTCGTTGTGATCATGATCCTCAATACTCTTTACGAGCGGGTTGCAATCTGGATCACGGATTTCGGTGAGTCTGTCCTGTACTTGTGCTTTTGTTCCCCCCGCCCCCGATTCGAACTCGTTTTTAATTCAGTCTTCCACGCGTCGACAGAGCTTCCTCGGACCAGAACAGACTACGAGAACAGCTTGACGCTGAAGATGTTCCTCTTCCAGTTCGTCAACTACTACTCCTCGTGCTTCTACATTGCTTTTGTGAAAGGAAAGATAGTCGGCCACCCCGGGCAACCTGTTTATATCCTGGGAAAATATCGGAACGAGGAGGTGATGTTCAGTTTCTTGGAAAAATTTTCATTTTTTTTGTTGTTGTTGTTGTTGTTTCAATGAGACTAGATGCAAAACAGCTCTGTTCATGTGAAGTTAAAAATGTTTTCCTCACTTTTGCTGTGGCTTGTCCTGGGTGTCTGACTCCTGCAGTGTGATCCCGGTGGCTGTCTGATTGAGCTGACCACTCAGCTTGCCATCATCATGGGAGGGAAAGCAATCTGGAACAACATCCAAGAGGTCTTGCTGCCGTAAGTAATCGCATTAAACCAACTCCTTTCTTACAGCTATCGGAAACCATAGATGCTGATGTAACGTCGCTGACGTAGCCCTATGGCTACCATCTTGGAATTTCCGTCGTATTCCCTACGCCTGAGCAAACAATACTCTTTTATTATGTCTGTGTCGAAAACAATCTGCCTCTTTATCTGGCAGCAACATGCTGCAACATTTTTTACGTTCAGACATTGTCGGTCCTCCACAGGTGGGTTAAGAATCTGATCTTCCGCTACTGCACCCGGGTGACCCCTAAGAAGGTGGAGCCGCCTCGCTGGGAGCAAGACTTTGAGCTTCAGCCCTTCACAAAACTCGGGCTCTTCTATGAATATCTCGAGATGGGTAAAAAAAAATGCCTCAGTATTATCTACCGTGGATCTGTACCTTGTGGGCTTGTGGACATGCAGCCAGTTTAGTCGCTACAGGATCTCGATCTCGTCGTGTCTTTCGTTCTCCCCAGTGATCCAGTTTGGCTTCGTGACGCTGTTCGTGGCCTCTTTCCCTCTGGCTCCGTTTCTGGCTCTCGTCAACAACATTATCGAGATCCGAGTCGACGCTTGGAAAATGACGACTCAGTTTCGACGCATACTGCCCGAGAAAGCCCGGGACATTGGAGCTTGGCAGCCCATTCTTCAATGGATCGCCATATTGGCAGTCGCGACAAATGTAGGTTGGATTTTAGAACTTTTTGATTATGATGTGAAATATTGTGAAGAAAAAAAACCAAACATTTACAATAATTGAATGCAGAGACAAATGACCACCTTCTTTCATTTAACTTGCATGCTGCTTTGGTGTCTCTACAGGCCATGATCATTGCGTTTACATCCGACATAATCCCACGGCTGGTTTACTACTGGTCATTTTCTGTGGAGGAAGGTTACGGTAACCACAGCATGAGCGGCTTCATCAACAGCTCCCTGTCTTATTTCAACACCGATGATTTCAGTAAGGCTACAGTCACCGACGCAGTGGAGCGACCACCAAACATCACCATTTGCAGGTGCGGGGTCTGTTTCTTACACTCTCATTGGCTCCTCTGGTAAATGACCTGTACTAAAATAAAACTTTTATAAAGTAATCTTTTCTAACACTAGCTTAATCTCATACTGAAAAATTTGGCAAAATCCAACCTATGTTTCAACACTTTTATTCCGCAGTGAAAATTATCCAAAACTTAGAAATAACAGTTTTTGCTTACTTATTGGCACTTACTTATAGTATTTCTTTATTTATTAGATTATATTTTTTTTTGCCCAGAAGGGATTGTACAAATAAGTAAATTTTTCAGTGTGAGATGCTTGAGTAAAAGCCGCATTAATGCTCTTTTGTAAATTCTTCGCCAGGGGAACCAATATACTAAATGTGAGAGATGCTGATGCACAAGAAATATCCAAAACTAATTGTTTCGCTCTGAAGAGCAAACTAAAATATATTTTTCCTCTTAAGGTATCGAGACTTTCGGTTTCCTCCTGGACACCCCAGACAATATCAGTACAACATGCACTACTGGCATGTGATTGCTGCCAAAATGGCTTTTATAATTGTTGTAGAGGTGAGACATACACACAAAAACAAATACATGTTCCTTATTATGAAAGCTCTGGACAAAAGTACTTACTCTTTACCTGGTCTTCACAGCACGTTGCGTACCTCACCAAGTTCATCCTCGCCTCCGTAATCCCAGACATCTCGCACACCACCAGAGAACACCTCAAACGAGAGAGGTACCTGACCCAAGCAATCATTCACGAGGTTAGACTGAACCTGGTGTCCAAACGCTTGAAACCGGTTAAAGATGACCTGTCAAGTCACATGGCAAGGAACGACAACGACGACGATGAACTCGAACTCTCAGAATACTGACGGAAACACAGTGCAGAGGACACTTTGGTTCACTTTGGTTTACTGGCTTTTTGTTCCGACAATCCTTGGCGTCCTGTGAAAAGTTAATAATCGAAAGCTATCCCTGGATTATTTTGTGCTTATTTTCTCTGAAGGAAAATGCATTTGTCTGAAAAGCGTCAAGAAAAAAAAAAAGAAACAGAGGAAGTCCTGTCTTCCTCCACCTCTAAAAACATAAACACAACATTTGGTTTATGTTGGCCACGATGGTTATTTTTGAGCCAGTATGTAAGGGGAATGTTATAAAATAACTGATAACAAAGAGTGGTTAGTTTCAAACCAGTTTTCCTCAGATGAATTCTTAGCATCTTGTGCCTTTAACTATTTGACTGGTAGATTTTTGATTAAGTTGAGTCCCAGTAGTTTTGTGCTACATTTTAAGAGCTTTATCAAAGCACATGTTAACATAGAAGGGTTACCCATACTTTGCTCAAATGGTGTCATATAATTATCAGTATTGCATTGAAAATAGCATGCAACAGCATTTGAGCTCTCCATAATTTTTGTTTGTTTGTTTTCTTGTCATTTTTATTCTCGATTTAAAGGCCAAGGTGATCTGTGAAACATTATTGTATGTCACAAACATAAAGCTACCCAAGTGTTTATATTTACAAAATTACATTTCTTAAGCTGGTTTGATATGGCCAAATGTAAAAAAAACAAAACAAAAAAAAAACAAAAAAAAATGGCCAAATGTAAAAAAAACAAAACAAAAAAAAAACACAAAAAAAAAAACACAAGCTTCCACTTTGATTGCTGACAACTGTAAATTTGTAAATGTACACCAACGGTCTATGCATCCCGTCAAATGGGTTACATTTTTTTGTAAACCTTTGTTGTGAGAATAATCTCTCTTTCTGTTGCTGTATTTTTGAATATTTCACTTTTTTACTGCTTAAAATTACTTTACTTTGCTAATCATTAATTGCGTGTCACATTCTCGAATAAGAAATAATGCACTTAATCTTTAGTTGTGCAATTGTGTATAAGTCAAAGCTGTATTATTACCTGTGTTGATCAGCGGTACTGCATCCATATTATGTAAACATTACCGTTTCAGTAAGATTTTATATATTTTTGTATTGTCACTCATGTGCTGTTATTAAACTGTTTTTTTTGTTTGTTTTTGTTTTTTAATTTAACAAGAAGTAAAGATTTGTTTTATTCCATTAACCCTGTGGGATAATTTTACTCTGTGCTTCACTTGCATCTTTTGGACACAAAAAATTGCATTTTGAACTCGTCTCAAAATAATTTTATATTACTTTTCTAAATACCATTATCAGCTTCAGTCATCACCATAACATATGATGACTAATGTTTTATATGTTTTTGTCTTTTAAAACTTATTTTAAACAATTTTATTACATTTTATTATGATATGTAGCAACATTAATTTTGTTTTTCTTTATGTAGCCTAGATAAATTGCTCCATCTTCGTCTACTGTAAGCAAATGTTTTTTTTTTCTTTCTTAAATGTATCAACATATTTCTGTTTTATTTTGTTCCATAATTTTCACACCATCCCATTACATTGTCCTTACCATACATATAGTTGTTGGGGGAATGGGGGGGTTAAACCATATTTAGATACTAAGATGTCTTATGTTGTCTTTATTTTAAGAATATCAAAAGCAGATAGCTTGTTAGCTACCATCTACAAAAAAAGTAAAAGAAAGGAAAAGTTCAAGAACTTCTCCAAGATTTTTTTTTTTAGCATACACGCTTCTAAGTTAATAGTTACACTGCCGTAAGAGGAGGTTATAGATTTTTAAGTCCAAGTTATTAAAGTTTTTAACGTTTTAGTGGGAAATGGCAACTTGACGGTTTCTAAACCATAGATATAAATACTACGCCCTAAACCCAAGCACAGTGTTGTGCTCCCTTTAGTTTTCCCGTTTACATATTCATCTTCGGTGTATTCACAGATCCATCTTCGGTGTATTCAGCTTGATGACAAGATTAAATACAACACCCTTTTCTCACATAGCCGCCGATGGAGTTCCAGTATGTGTTGACGACCGAGATTCGCTAAATTATGAAATCCAGTTTTACTTTCTGATTTTTGACAGGCTTGAAAATTTTACTTCAGCTTTTTGTAAGGCATTTTGTAAGTAATTCGGTCCTTTTCTGAGTCTTTGACGGAATTTTAGTCAGGCAGCTTTTTGAACGCCCTAAGTAGGAGCGGTCCTAATTGCTCACATGTACCACTGTGTGCATGCCTAAGGTGAAACAGTTTGAGAGGGGGTAAAAAAAACAAAAAAAACAACGCACATTTTATTATATTTACTGCTGTTGGTCTACAAGTATTTTTACATTATGAGCTCCCAGATTACGTGTGTCGGGTGGGTGAAACGTGGCGTTGCCAAGGAAACCCCTGACAAGGTAGGGAACGTAAACATACTGAAGAAATCTGTCAACACGGCACTTTAAAGCCTTCGTGATCATACTTTAGGTGCTTTTACTGACATTTTAAAACTTCAGTCTGTCTAAAAGAAATGCATAGACTAACAGACGGCATACTTTGTCCTCCAGCAGGACTTCAACAAATATCACATATCAGAATCACTTGAAATTAAATATACATTTGTATCTCACCTTTATTTATCACGTGTACAAAAAGGTTTCTGTTTTATTTTCTCTCAGGTCGAGCTGAGTCAAGAGGAGCTTCAACGCATCATTACCGAAGCTAGAGAAGATCTGGGGTAATCGCTGCAAATGCGAAGACAAACACTGATTAGATTTTGATGGCAAGCGATAAATGCCCTTCTTGTCATTGAACCCAGGGACGTAGCAGATGAAGATGAGGAGGAAGATGAAGGTATTCCACGTGATGACGATCCATCTGGAGAAACAGTAGAAGATGATGATGACTTGGTTCTAAAGACTGGGAATGATGAAGAGGAGGAAGACGATGAACTGGCGGAATATGGGCTGGACAAGTATGATGAGGAGGATGCAGGTAAACGGCAGAGGGTTTGTGTTTTCATTTGTTACTCCTCTTCTAAGCACCAAATAAAATATTTTGCAAAAATATTTACACAATCTTAAAAGTTTTTTTTTATGCTTCTAGTTGTGTTTCTAATGCATCATATTTTAGAGACAAGAACAAAGTAGCCTTCAATTGTGAAGTGGAAGGACGCTAGAAAAATGTTTTCCAAAGGTTTCCAAAAAAAGTCTGACCTGCATCCGCATTCCCCCCATTTATTCTGATACCCCTTACTAAAACCCAGTTTGAAGTACAAAATTATATAGCACATCGCCTAAGCAGAAAGTAGTATTCATTGAAATATTGCGGAGATAGCATCATGGTGGGGAAGGAAGCGGAATAATAGAGTAGAAAATTGGTAATAATAAAAAAATTAAATAAACTTTACAGTAGTGTCACATATATAATCTAAAAAAGTATACAGCTAAAAATAAATGCATGCAGATTCTACAAAATGATATTATTAAAAAACTCATTAAATGTAAAATTAGAGCTAAATAATTGTTAGTACATTCACCATCAAACAAATACTTTACCAACATACGGACAGGCAATTACTAATACAGTTGATTCTGTATTTATGTTATTTCCCTTCCCCTTCACACCTATGCTATTTTGTATTGGCCTATCACATACAATACCAACAAAATGCAGTTGCTTTTTTGTTTATAACTTTACAAAATGTAGAAAAATTCAAGGATATTTAAAACATTTCACTGAATCCAATTCAGCTACTGCTAACCTTGGCGACAGTCTAGCCGGGCTCACAGTGTTCAGCTCTAATGACGAGGATCCCTACGTCACCATCAAAGACACAGTGAGTATCTGCTCAGATTGGGCCTGTCGGCTCTTGTTTGTCCCAAATAATGTCCCACCTGTGTAGTTCTGTTTGCTCACCCCACCGTCTAGGACCAGTATGAGCGAGAAGACTTCCAAATCAAACCCACTGACAACCTCATCCTGGCTGGCAAAACGGAGAAGGACTGCTGCAACTTAGAGATCTATAGTAAATATAGCCTTTTTTATTATGATAAGTGTGTTTGATGATTGGAAAACTGGAACAATCTGTTATTGCACGAGCACTTATCTGATCAAATGAATCAGAATCGCGACTCTGTGGAAGTGTGTAGGAACCCTGTTTTAATATTTCATAATTGAAGTTAAGTGCATTCTTTTTTTCTTTGACGAAAGAGCATTTATAAACATGTTGTGTAACTTCCCAGTTTATAACTCGGAGGAGGAATCCATGTATGTCCATCATGACATCCTGCTGCCAGCCTATCCATTGTGTGTGGAATGGCTGGACTTCGACCCCAACCCACAGGAAGGACGAGGTAACGAAGCCTTCAGTCAAGAATAATAGTAATAAAAAAAAAAACAACAACCCTCCAGTTATTTGATAAGTCATGTTTCAAGCTATCATAAAAAGAAATCAAAACAATGTTCCTTGTGCGTCCACTCTGCAGCTAACTACGTCGCCGTGGGCAACATGACTCCACAGATAGACGTGTGGGATCTGGATGTGGTGGACTGTTTGGAGCCAGTCTTCTCCCTCGGGAGCAAAAAGGCCACCAAGAAGAAAAAGAAAAGCAAAAAGGTGCAAAAATCCCTATTGACGTCACACAACTAGCCGCTCATGCCGAGGAGGATTCATTTCATATTTTGTTGCCGTCATTGTGGCATAATAACTTATTAAAAGCTTGTTTTGGTGGCAAAAGTTTTTGAACGTATCACTGCGTGCTGTGCGGCAGGGTGCAGCAGCGGAGCCTGTGGAGGGACACACAGATGCAGTGTTGGATTTATCCTGGAACAAGCTGGTCAGGTCAGTGATTTGTACTCCAATCTTAGTTTTGGAAAAGTCTTAAAACATTTACTAGGTCTGGGTGAGCATGAGAGATGACATCAAAGCAAAGAAAAACAATTGTATTTCCAGACTGCTGTTTAAATCACCTGTCCGTCCCTCACCTGTCTGTCTGCAATAATCAACCCGATATGATTTACATGTTTTATTTCCAACATTTGCTCCTTTTAAGGAACGTGCTGGCCAGTGGATCTGCAGACGACACAGTCGTCCTGTGGGACCTGGCTCAAGGCAAGCCGGCCACAACTCTGCGGAAGCATACAGACAAGGTAACCTGCCAAGCTGAAATGTTCAGGATTTGCTTTCTCAGAGTGGGCAGCCGTTATCCGCTGTTAAACAACCGACTTCTTATGTTCCAGGTCCAGACGTTAAGATTTCATCCCTTCGAGGCACAGACCTTGATATCTGGATCGTACGACAAGTAAGCGTGATGTTCACCGCGTCTTTGCCGACAGATCTTTGTAATGGTTTGGCATTAACGTCGTGCTTTCGTCTTTAGGACAGCCGTCCTTTACGACTGCCGGAATCCAGACAGCAGCTTCAGAACCTGGAGGTTTAGTGGGCAAGTGGAGCGGCTGGTCTGGAACCACTTTTCACCCTTCAACTTCCTGGTGAATACTCAGAACTTCAAGCATACTCATTTACAGTAACTTGCTGCAGTATTTGTCTGTTAGTATTTATCTCTCTGTGTGTGTGTGTGTGTGTGTGTGTGTGTATTTCAGGCCAGCACGGAGGACGGTTTCGTCTACTGTCTAGATGCCCGCACTGATAAACCATTGTTCACGCTAAAGGCACACGACGAAGAAGTGTCAGGTTTGTCAGATGCTGACGTAAAACTTTTTCGTCTTGTCTGCCTGTGACGCTTACGGCGGAACGAGATGACGTTTTTCTTGAACCTTTGCAGGTTTAGACCTCAGCAGCCAGATCAAAGGATGTCTCGTCACGTCGTCTGCTGACAAACACGTAAAGATTTGGGACATTTTAAGCAACAAGCCCAGCCTGGTGCACTCTCGAGACATGAAAATGGTGAGAAGTTGCACATGCTATTTTGCAGTCGAGGGTTGAATAGTTTTAGATAGAGCCGTAGCTGTTGAATATCTTTTAGGTTTTTGGGTGGTAAAATAAGATTTATTTGGTGGTGTGAACAGGGGGTGCTGTTCTGTGCTTCGTGCTGCCCTGATCTGCCCTTCGTCTACGCCTTCGGAGGACAGAAGGACGGCTTGCGGATTTGGGACATCAGTGACGTTGCAGCTGGTACGTCTAATCCCTCTGAGTTTTTCTTTTCCTATAACTTTCTTAACTCTTGTCATACAACTTCCTCTTTTGCCGTTTGCTTTTAGTGAGCGAGGTGTTCGGCAGCCGAGAGCGCATGACGGTGAACCCGGGAAGCCAGGCTTCATCGTCTGCAGCCACAGCAGACATGGAAGTCTCCTAGTGATCTTCTGGATTGTCTGTAATCATAAATTAGTTGGATTGCCATGGAAACCCAGCAGGCTTCCCTGTTGTGCCTTGCTGCGAGAAGGGCAGAACTAGATTAATTTCAACTCAGTATTTAATAAAGACTGACCAACATGTGTCTAAAAAGACTGGAACACAAACTTGTTAATAAAATGAAAATCACAATAATTAGATGAGATTATCTGATGGAGGCAGAAATGCTATTGTTTTATAACGTACTCATTTTCTCAGATCTTTGTCCGAATGCCTCTCTCTGTGCATTACAAGTACAACTCAATATTAAGAGTAGTAGGACTGATTTACCTGTTCACACAAAATAAATCGGTTAAAGTGTTTTATAGTAATTACAAATGTAAAGTTACCAGATTTGTTGCTGTTGATTCTGATTTTTTTTAATGTGGGTCCTAATATAATTGGTCTTTTTTTTGTTCTAATTGGTCTTTTTTTGGCGTTCAGTTGTAAAACGAACATTTTGTTTAAAGTAGATCAAATATACTATAAATTGCTTAGAGATATGGCTCCATGGCTTCTGGTTGCATGCACTATATATTTAGCATCTTTTTTTGCTGAGGTTTTGGTTCCTGTTCATAAATAACATTAGCGCCATTTAAATCTGTTTAAAGCAATTAAAAACTGTCACTGTGGGCTATAATGAATAGAAGTGGGTTTTGGATACATTTTGTTGCAATATAGTGGAAGAATACAATCATTTCTACTGAAGTACCAAAGAGACTGGTATTTTACGATTATGACTTTGGGTTGGTCTATCAACATTTTAGTAAGATTCCATGAAAACATAGAAGCATACTTCATAGTATCTAAGTTGTTTATTACCAAAGTACCTGTACTTAAGGTCCAGACTAGCATCTTTAAGCTATTGGGGAAAGCAACGTTTTTAACTTTTAAGATTTTTAACTTAAAAATAAAGTCGTTATTTCTTCAGGTAGTTAGTTAGTAGTATAGAGGAACCTTTGATCGGATTGCTTAGTCGGAACTATTATTTTGACGCACACTCCATAATAACCGAGCATGGCGTCGGGTCACTTGTGCAAGCTGCACAGCGCTGCATCTCGACTTTTATACGGTGCTACGCTTCGAAATGTGCATAGTAAGTGTGGTTTTTACTCAGAGCGAACCCATAACAGTGTTATAGTTGCTGAGTTTCCCATTTAAAGCGCCTTTAACACTGACGATAGCTGCTAAGGCTAGCAGTGAGGCTAACCTTGACGTCTGTTCAGCTCTAAAACATTTTTATTTAGTACACCGTCGATGTTAACAGGTTTCTCTGTCTGAAATACAGAAAATATTTTAATTTAAATACTGTATTAAATATTTTAATGCGTTATCTTTTCAATATAATAACTGTATCTTACTTATTTTTTCGGAAATGTATAACGTGCTCCTGTAGTCAGTTTAAAGTAGTTTTTGTGACACCTTCACTGGACCGTGATATTGTACTAATGAGTTATATCCCTGCTTTTTTCCCTTTGCAGCGTGTTTGGTGCCACTTCGACAGAAGTCCAGTGTTAATCCCTCATTAATTCAAGGCCATAACTGGTGTGTTACTTTGAATGTGTCTCTACGTCTAATTACACTTTAGGCAGTGGTGTCCTAAAGCTTTGAGACTGGCAGAAATTTTGTTTTGATCAATCCTGGAGCCATTTCTCAGTTAAAAATTGACAGATTTGATCCTGTCAGATATGCATAATTTTTGTAGAAAAAAAAAACGTAATCAAAATTTTAATTTAGTTGCATGAAGTAAAACAAAAATACTTAAATTGTTGAGCTACATCTTGGACATTAACTTCTTAATTTCTATCACTTAGTGAGGTGGAAATAGGTGTTACGTCTGATGGGAAAACCATAGTATGCTACCATCCTGCTGTTGACGTTCCATATGAGCTCACTCAGGTAAGCTCACCTACTCTGTGCTCAGGCCAAACAGTTTCACATAGAGAGAAGTGTAACATTATTTTTTGACTATTTAAACTCATTAAGTTGTTCATACACCACAATGTCACACTATATGTGCGACAGGATAAGCTATATAAGTGTGTGCATAAAAAAAACCCTGTCATGTGTGCGTACCTCTGCAGCCCATAGAGCGACCAGACCCTCTGACCAACCAAGCAGAAACCCACGATCAAGTTTTGAAAGCCCACCTCAGCAAAGAGGTGCTGGACGGCAAAGAGGGGCCGACTATAGAGGAGCTGAGCAAGATGTTCTTCACCACCAAACACCGCTTTTATCCAAAAGGACAGTAAGTACACAGATACAACAACGTTTAAACAAGCAGTGTCTTACAAAAGTATTGTACACCTTGGAGTTTTTACATTTCAACCAAACTTCACTGTGGTTTATTGGGATTTTATGAGACAAGCAAACACGGAGGGGTGCCTCAATGTGAGTTGCAGCAAATATGATGGATGTTTTTATTTAAATGCTTTACGGAAGAAATCTGATGTTATTTCCACCGTGAAACACGTTGGTGGTGGCATTGTGCTTTGGGGTTTACGTTTCGACAGGAGAGACAGGAAAGCTGTCCTGAGCTAAGATTTTGAGTGGGGGGGGAAAAAGATAAAGGTTCTGCCCCACTGCGAAATATTTGCAGCTAAAGTTAGCTCAAGAAACTCAAGAGGGCTTAATACACACACATCACATTTCTGAAAACCTATATATCTTTTCTCCTCTTCCCAGTTTTGTTACTTTGGTTGAAATATTGCTTAAAATCCCATTGAACACGAGAGTAAAAATGCTTTTTGCTCTTTGTAGTTTGTGTAAGATAAAACTAAAACGGTGTTTTATACCAGATGATCATCCAATTTTTTTCTACTTTTCTCACATTAACAACACTGTTCTGTTCCTATTTATATGTGTACTGTATAGACCAGGCCTAGCTCATTTTTATTTCTCTACTATCTGAGATTGTTTTTTGCAAATACTAAGCAATCCTTTTCACTGTCCACAGGTACGTCTCGAGACGCATCAATAAAAAACCCCCTAAGGACAGATGATCAACATGCATACACTGACGTTTGACTTGTAAAAACATTGTATAATAAACTGGTGAATGTTCAGTCTGTTTTCCTTTACCTGCCCCCCCCTCCCCCCCCATCATCATCAACTGATGTATAATGCTGGTTTGAAAAAGAATTAAAAATTTGTTGAAAGAAAGTAGCTGCAGTCCAGACATTTTATTCTAACAAGACAAATATAGAATGATCAGGAAAACCTGATTATTTTATTTGGTGAAACAAATCAAACTGACCTCATATAGAACTTTTAAACCTTTTTTTTTAATTGTTCTAATGTTTTACACTTCCTTCTTTAGACACTCAAGGATTTATATGTAATTGGCTTGTGCATATTAGTTTATAGATCTAAGATTTGTTTTTTGTTTTTTTCCTAAATATTTTTCATGAAACCTTTGTCAGCATATTCCTCACTGCTGGTTAGAAAACGTGGATCTTTCTGCGCCATGTTTTATAACGGTTCACATTTTAAGTATTGCTTTGTCTAAACATAAGAACTTGAGTTCTTAGTTGCTGTTTATCTAAATGGCATGCTCTTTTGTTTTCCCACAGTAAGAAATGTTATTCCATATTTATATTACAAACTGAAGTTTGTAGACCCTTAAAACTTTAAAAAAAAAAAAAAGTTAAACAAAATCAATATCGTAATGTGGGATTGTTTTCCCCATTGGATTTGTGCTAATTTCAAAACAAT
>NW_006799948.1:5138556-5165482 GCF_000485575.1 Poecilia formosa
ACTTTTTGCCAGGGGTTGTAGAATATGAGTTTATCGGATCAAAAGAACCTTTTGAAAAATAACCTTTAACAAGGTACTTTCATTAACCCCTAATTCGTGTGCTAAACTGATTAATTTATTGATCTGATATATTCTAATCTCAAATGTGTTTTCATAGCTCTAAGTGGAAAATCCTAATTACAGAATAAAAAAGGCTGGAAAACATCAGTGTGTGTGTAATCAGTTTATATAATATACTTCACTTTAGTGAAAGAGTTACTGACATAAATTAACTTTTAAATAGTACTCTAATCTAATTAATCCATGTGAACTTTTTAAATGTGTAGCTATGCTGCTGGATCCACACGTCGTTAGGTCATCATCTGAATGTACCGGAGGAGTGAGTTATCAGTCCCCGCCCCGGCACTTCGCTCAATCCAACCTGAAGACAGGGCGAGTCAGCGGCTACAAATATAACTGCTAACACAAGATGGCCGGTTTGCCTCGTAGGATTATAAAGGTACACCTGACAACGAATAGTGTGTGTGCACGCATATAAGACGATGTGAGAGTTTTCTAGGAATCGCTCGGTTATTATTTGGGAAATAAATTAACACCATGTCGCTTGTAGCCTCTCGTTAGCTTAGTTAGCCTCTGCCTTGCTAGCTGTCGAGCTAACTCGCTTCACTGCAACTGTTTTGTTTGCCACTTCCGTTTACTCCATTCTCGTCTGCTTGTGCTGAAACTCGGAAGAATTTTATTTGTTCTTTATTTCTTTTCTAATTAATCTCACTAACGAGCCAGTTATTGTAATTTCTCCCAGTGGCCATATGAATGAATTCGCTGTTCAAGCTAGGCTAGCTGCTGTAGCCCCTCTGGTTCCTACACATGCCTGGCGCTTTCTGTGAAACTATGCCCTTGTGCGGTCCTGAAGCGTTGAAATTGCCTTAATTTGAGAAAATGTACTGGCATTGCTTCTGTGTCATTGAACGAATCAAAAGAAAATGGTGTATTGCGAGTCCAGTTGCTCTGCGGTTTCCTCCCTTCGCCGCACCGCAGCCTCTTTTTGGGCCTGGCCCAGTGTTTTGCCGAAAAAAAACACCCCTGTCTTTTAAGACCCCCCTCCCTCACAGGAAGCGCATTTCAGTGCTCATTATACGCATTAAAAAATTGAACGAAAGTTGGCTATTCTCGCGTCTTTCTTTAGTAAGCTTATCAAATGTATTAACAGACAGCCTCATTTATATCCACTTCCTTTAAGAATGTGTTTCAGTCAGCAAGGGTGCTTTTTTTCGGTACAACACCGGCAGTGAGCGCGATCAGCCTTTTCCGCCACGCCGAGCCTCAGGTTTGGCAGGTTTTCTCTGCCTGCTCCGTCAAGTTGACAAAGTGAAACCACTTCCAGGTTTCTGTTTTTTTTTTTTTTGTTTTTTTTTGTCGTTCCGCTTTTTTTTTCTTTCACCTTTACAACAGAGGCGTTTGTTTGAGTCAGATATAATCAGTTTCCACTCATCTGATGGTACTTAAGCCTGCACCTGCTTGGTCAGTCATAAAAATCTTTCTTTTTTATTTTTAGTTTCTGAATAATTAAATTGGATTTTTGGGTATCTAGATGAGATTAGTTTATGAATTTTTTTTTTTTTTTTTTTAGTTTCTGAAATAATTAAACTGGATTTTTTGGGTATCTAGATGAGATTAGTTTATGAAAAAGGCTGCTTATTTATCAAAACTTTGGTAGCCAAATATAAGATCTAAAAGTAATTTGCATTTTTTTTTATTGCTAAGTGAAACCATCAAGAGCTTGGTGTCTACATATGATTTTCCAGCCTACACCCACTATCTCTGTGGTTTAACAGCAGCAGCTCCTAATATTAATTTCAGTGTGATTTAATGAGTCTCTGTCTGCCCTTTACGTCACACTTCTTAGTCGCAAAGCCAAACACTGCTGTGGGCGCTTTTTGATTTGCAGCCAATACAGATTAAACAAGACAAGAGAGCTGAGTAACAGAAAATGGAGATGGATGAATGCAAGAATCTAAACTCTTAAGATAAAGAGAAGCACGCCTTTTAGTAAAATTAGCTATCAGTTAGTGATTAGTCATGTTGTTTCCACGCCGGACTCCTGGAATGTGGTCTCGCAAGTGCGCGGTCGAAGGCAGCCTCTTGTCATCTGTCACCTACTTGAAAGGAACACTTTGCATGTTTATTTTAATAAAAGTCAACAAGCGTGCGTGCCTGTCTTCCCGATCACACGCAGGAGACACAGCGGTTGATGGCAGAGCCCGTCCCGGGGATCACGGCTACGCCCGACGAGGGGAACGCACGCTACTTCCATGTGGTCATCGCAGGGCCTCAGGACTCTCCGTTCGAGGGAGGCACGTTTAAACTTGAACTATTTCTTCCAGAAGAGTATCCCATGGCAGCTCCCAAAGTGCGATTCATGACCAAAATCTATCACCCCAACGTCGACAAACTGGGAAGAATATGTTTAGACATTTTGAAAGGTGAGAGTCTCTCGTTTGCTTTTCCTTCACATTAGCTCAAGGTATTTTAATAAAAAAAAACAAAAAAACATTTCGCTGCAATCTGAGTTTACATCTTAAACATTAAAATGTTTTTCATTTAGCTTTTACCGAAAGAAAACTAATTTCTACCTGACAGTCTAAAGTCATTAGTTTTGATTAAAAATTAAGAAAAAACTTTTAATAATATTTTGTGTTCGGTTGTGTCTGAAGGAATACCGACACTCTGTGTGTTTGAACTTTTAAGATCAATGTCAACATTTACACATAAAACCGAGCCTTTAATTCAAGCAACAAATAATCCAGTTTAATTGGGAAGTGAAACTTTCTTTTATATTAAGTTTCAATGCGCTAAAGCAAAATAGAATTTAAAAGCTTAAAGAGAAACATCCATTTTAATTCTCTGTTATTTAAAACGGCATGGAGTGTCGCATTTATTTATAGCATTGATTTAATCTGAATACATTATTAGTCTAGACTAATTATTAGTCTACTTGTGTTTAATTTAATCTAAATGCAGCTTAGTTTCATTGGGATAATAATAAATAAACATGTTTGATCTATTTTATTCAGCCTGTCTCATGAGAGCATCAATAAATATTAATGTTTGAAAATATTACTTAATTTAATGTATTTGCTTTTTATTGGGTGAATTGCACAACATTATATAACTGGTTGTACTGAAGTAGTTCTAATAGTTTTAATTGTTTAGAGGACACTTTCTTCAGAAGAGATGACGCCGTCTACCTGATGGACGTTCCCAAAATGTTAACACAAACTGGATTTGTGGGTCTCGGTGCATTTATTAGGTTTTAAAAGTAACTAATTTTGAAAATCAGACATTTTTTTAAAATTTCATAAGTATGCACTATGTGTTCTTGCAAATAAAATACATTGTGTCTTGCTGTTGTATCCGTTTTGTATTGAAATGCATCGTCTCGATTCGTTGCTTCTCCCCGCTATTGGAATAATTTCGCCCGGCTTCTGCTCTCCAGCGGATCCGTGTCGTCTTTCTGTCGGCCGTTTTCTTTGGTTTGCATGTTTTGCATCGTTATCAGTAGTTCTCTCTTCTGCATCTTTTCCAACAGACAAGTGGTCTCCAGCCCTGCAGATCCGCACAGTGTTGCTATCTATCCAGGCATTATTAAGTGCTCCCAACCCAGACGACCCCCTGGCAAACGACGTCGCCGAGCAGTGGAAGAAAAACGAAAGCCATGCCATCGAGACAGGTCGGTGTTGAGATTTATCTGTGTTGATTCGATTTGATGCGAAAACAAGGGGATGAGAGCAGCCAAACCGCACTGCAGCTCCTTCAGGTTGTCGCCGGCTCGCAGTTGGAGAAATGCTTTGACAGATGGCTGGAAATATTAGCTGAATTCCAGATCTTTGAAATTCCACCCACACCCGAAGCTTTGCGATGGTTTTACAGGCTGCAGTAGAACCACTAACCGGCGCTAACTCTGCCTGCGGCTTCGTAGGAGGGACAGCATTAACATAATCAGACGACAAATGCAGACAATAGACGGGGAGGTGAAAGGAATTCCTGAATCCTCCGGGGCGTACCTGCCTTTCTCCCACTAGCGCTGGAGCTAGGCTAACCTTGTTAGGATGAGCGAGTGTAGATGATGGATGGATGTTGTGAGTTGTTTGGAGGCAGAAAATGCAAATAGCCTGCAGCCACTTGACTATATGTACAGATGAATCCATCAGACTTTTCGTTTTTAAGAATCAAAATGCGCTGCATGTTGTTTTACAGAGGCAGCCATTTTGAATGCAACATAAAATGAAGAAATTATTCTCACTCACACCACAGTTTATTAGTTGTTTTTTTTTTTTTTTTTTTTAATTAAACCTTAAAGCGCATTAGTTTACATAATGTGCTCATTGATCAAAACATGGGAGTCTTCTGGTGTCAGTCTCAGAAAAAGCAAGTTTGCCTCTTTNTTTTTTTTTTTTTTTTTACTGCAAAGTACAAAATAAAGCTGGGAAAACACAGCTCTCTAAAAATATGAATATAAAATAAAATTGAAATATTATGAGATTAAGCGAAGAAATGGATATAAATAGCTCTCAGTGCAGTCATGAGTCCAACCCCTTGTATTTATTCACATTATTTATTCGCCCTATTTTATAGGAGTTTTTCTACGTCGTACATTCCTGTATTTTCAGAACAAGTTTTTGACAATCGTCAAAACGTTTTGGTTTCATTTAGATGATTGACCTGGGTGCACATGACCACATAAGACGTGCTAATCAGTCAGACGTCAGTCTGAAAGTTAAAAAGCTGGAAACATGCCAGAGAGACAACTTGTCTAACCTCATTTTAGACTGAGGATTTTATTTTAAGAAACTCCTGTTGGCAGAATCCTAGAAAGTGATTAGACAACTTCTGCCTGGGAAAAAACTTTAAAAACATCAGTGTACATTGTGAATCTATCACAATTTCACAATATTCTTGTTGCAGTGGACTGCAAAAAAGTCAAACCTGACTGTATAAGGGCTAGGCATTTATGCTCTTTATGTTTATGATATATTTGGTCACATTTGCTGTCATTTGTCGTAGTTGTCAAAAATATAATCTCATGAAATATTACAGGATTGGTCGTTGATGATGTCATCAGCAAAACAAAAACCAGAAAGTCCTGATCAGTGCATCTGTACTTTTATTTTATAATAAAACCCTTAACACAGCATCTTATGCGCAAATGTATCCGGAAAATACTCAGTTTGCTCGCTCCTAACTTTTTCTTTTATTTTTATGGTGTTTTGTCATTTATTATGGTTTATTACCAAAGGTCTGCTCCGTCATCAGTTTCGCTTCCTTAGAAATGTCAGTGAAGCACATCTGCGCTGTTAAATCTTACGGCCTTATCTCGGAGGCCGTTTTTACGAGCTCCAACAGAGGAGCTACCGAAGGCCGGCTGAGCCGAGCAGCACGAGCGCAGAACGACTTCGCTCCGTTTCCACGCGGAGTAAAACCGCTGCCCGTTCCAAGATTAAATGGTTTTTTAATTCTCTCTCAGAAGAGCTTCACTTTATATTTAATTTGAAGTCGGAGTGTAGCAGTCCAGTCCCTGCTGGATCGCAGAGAAAGCAACTCTACAGTCTCGAGGCTTTCTATAAATAATCCTCATTATTCTGGAGCACTTACAGATGATGCAGATCGGTCCAACAATCGTTTCACCGCCTTTGCTCGACATCACAAGCTTCCTGTTTCTCCCCCCTCCCCTCCTCTCCCCTCCTGCAGCCCGAACATGGACCAGGCTCTACGCGAGCAACACTGAAGTATAGAGGAACCGAGAAGAGGCGTCTGAATGTGATCCACAAAATGTACTCCTATACTGTCAACCTTTGAATTTAATGGACACATACAAAAGAAAAAAACAAAACAAAACAAAAAAAAAAACAAAACAAGAAATAAGTCCAAATATATTTGAAAGAAATGATGAGAATTACTGCTGCAGACCCCTGGGTGACTTATTTTCCTCTCTTAAGACGCGTTAAGTGTGTGTTAGCCTTTTGTTTTTCTTTTTAAATTTTTTTTTCTGTGTTGCTATTTAAATGCATGGACAACCATCAACACCCTCCCCATGTCTTAAAGTACATGCGACATGCTGTCCTGAGCTAGTCACAGACTGGTACGTTTGCAGAAATATTCATTCATTAAAGTTTTTTTCTTTTAACAAACCCATCATTTGTCAACACATCTTTGTCTTTTTTTTTGTTTTGTTTTTTTTTTTTGTTCAAGCAGCAGATGGAAAGTGTTTGTTTTCCCTCTAGGAGTAGTGAAATGAGGGAATATGAATTTTATGTCCTAAAAAGCAAGAGGATTTTGAGGTTAATAAAAGATTTTAGTAAAAGTTGGTAAATCTAAACAAATTAACAAAAAAAAAATTGTGTTCTCTCGCATTCTTTCAGCTAAGTGAGACAAATCGTCCGTCAATTCAGAACAGTTCACGTTACGATTTACATATTTGCTAAATTAGTTTTATTCTGGAACATAAAACATCATCTGCGTGCGCATTTATCATTTTTTATCTCCATGCATTTTTTCGAGTTTCTGTGATCAAATCAGGTATTTGAACATCTGCAAAAGCTGGATAATGAAAGGAAGTTATTACAGAACCAGAGGCAACGTTGTTTTCTTTTCTTTGTTGTTTTTTTTTCTTTTCTTTTCGTGTCAGGAATATTTTTGGACCCTTTGGGGAGGGTGAGCAGAGTAACATTTACACGCTTAAAGTCATTTCCCAACACGTCTAGAATGATCTCAGTCTGCAAATAAAGAAGGTTTAGAAGTGCTGAAAATGACTTTTGCTTTAGCTGCCTGTCCATCTTTTGATTTTAAGAACAATAAATAAAGGCATTCATCAGACCAAAGCTGATCAGAGCAACACAAACTGGTTCATATGGGTGTCCATTTTCTTTTTTTTTTTTTTTTTTGAGTCAGTCACGCTTATGTTCCAACTGTCTGTAACGATTATGCAAGTGCATTTACTTGACTCCAGAGGGGGGAATAAGGTCAGTTTGGTGGCAGAAAGAAAAGGTGATGTTACAAAATAAAACATTTCCTCAATTCCTACAGGATTTTGTGTTGGATGGAAGAAAGCTGTCAACATCTACTAGCGTGGGAGGCTGAGGGATGATTTCTGTGGCCAGATTCGTGTCTCAACAGACTATTGCCTCAGTATCTGGGTTAGGACTTAACATGTTGTAAAATACATTTTTGTTGGGGTCGGGAGGAGGGTTATTGTCCTCTAGTTGTCACTTAGATTTGTCATCCAGTTACTAACTGCTATGTTTTCTCTAGCTTAAACCCTAAAGGATGGCCATAAATCTTTAATTTATTGTTTTCCAACAGGAGTTTATGGCAGGAAGTGGTTTTGGAGCAGCTAGATGGAAATAATTTGAGATCAAACTGATGAAACCAGCTCCCCATGTGTACTGGAAAAAAAAGAAAGAAGCAATTCTGTCGATGATTTGAGTACATTTGCTTACATGGCTCTTCAAACATGCTGTAAATAAACTGAGTTGAGTAAGTAAGAGGAGTCTCCTCTGTTTTTTTTTAAATTATTATTATTTTCAAGGTGTGCAGCGTGAATCATTAAAGTTTAGCGTCTCTTTGAAAAAGCCCACATAGAGTTGCACCTGAAATTATTCACCCTCATTGCAAATTTTTGCAAAACTCAAGTCGTTTTCTGTAAAAAAAAAAAAAAAGAAAAAATTGCTTATCTTTCAAACCTTAATGAACTGGAGGCCTTTGGGCAAAACATTCCACCGGAGTGATAAAAGAGGCGTAGTCTGGTTATGAATCACATCTGCAGCAGGTCAGAACAAATGCTTGTAAACATGCCGAGTAGTTTTCAGACTACAGTGGGTGTTACAAGTTTAGTGTTTTGTTGAATCTAGAGAAACTGCTAAATCGTTCTGGTTTAATTTGTTAATGGTGTGTACATTTGACCTCATTTCCGCTGGAGTTCGGAGTTCATGTGGTGAAGTTGCTGACCACTTATCTCCACAAGGGGGAGCTGTTCACACATTTACGATTGGTTTCAAAGGAAAGTCGTTAAACTAAACCAAATATTGTTTTCTTGATAACTGAAACACCAAAATAACAAAAATTATTCCACATACAAATAGATACAGGTTGCGAATTCATCGAAATGACTTGATGTATTCAAAAACAAACTTAATCAATGTTAAGTTACTCTTCAAAGTAATTCTGCCCCAGAAAATGAAGGTAAAACTAATTTCAAGAATAACATATGTTGCTGTACGTTGGACATATTTTGTCATCCACAGACATGAGTGTGTTTTATCGAAATATAAGTTTAACAAAGACTGAGTAAGGCTTAACTGTGAAGCAGAAAAGAAAAATGCTTTCAAGTGTTTTACTAATATCTGAAAATTCTGCCCATTTGAGTTTGGTTTTATTTATTGTGATTCCCTTAAATAAAGACCAGTGCCATCAGTTACCTCAGAGGTCACGTAACTAGTAGACATGAGAGTGTAATTTAATCTCATTAAAACCCGTTTGTTCTGTGGCGACCCAATGTGGAAGATTGAAAACGCAGCAAAAGAGGTCAGGAATGAAGTTGTGGAGAAGTTCAGAGCGACGTTACATTTTCAAACAATGGTTCAAGCTGTGAACATTTAACAGAGCAGCTCGTCTTTTAAAATGGGAACAGTGTGACAGTGCTGCCACAAAACAGCTGTGGTGGAAGAATCTGTGAACAGCACAAGTGTTGGACGTGAACTTCATAAACCTAAACTCCACGAGAGAGAGCCAGGAAGAAAGCCATAGGAAGTCCAGCGTGTAGTTCGCCACAAATCATGATGGGAATGCAACAAACGTGGAAGAATGTATTCTGGTCAGGTAAGACCAAATTTTTTCCTTTGCTTTTTACATAAGTTTACTGCTCATCATCTCAGTTTCCAATAATATTATGACCACTAAAATATGAAGCAAATAACATTGATTTGAAATGTATCAAGCTTCAAGCTAACGTTTTGCTCTCAAGGTTGGTTTACGAGCAGGAAAATGGATATTTGTTGTAAACCTTACGGGTTATTTCTTCCTGAGGCCACCAGGGGGCACTGCAGGCAGAAAATAATCCTCGAATCAATCACTGCTCTTCAAAATGTATACAAACAAGTTGAGTTATTTAAATGGTCATTTATTCCTCCAGTTTAGACTTTTACATGTGATCTAATTAAAATAGTCTTTCTATTTTCGGAGTTTAAATCTATTCCTCTGAAAGAAAGGTGACTTTTCTGGTGACCAGCCGTCTGTTTAAAAGAAGCTCAGTGTTTTATGGTCATACTTTGGTTTTTATGGCAACAGTGAGTCATTGAGGCTCGATCTTTGGTTGGAAGTGCAGGAAACGATTCTCCAGTCACTATCTGCAACAATCTGAGAAAACATTAACCAGCCTGTGAGGCCACTGCCTCTGCAAAGGGCTTTGTTGTTGCGGCGGTCAGCCGCAGCTAAGCAAAGTGATATTTCCTACAGTTAGTCAGTCCCTGACGCACAACGACCTTAGATATATCTGGAAAACTATAAACGGAAAACATGTAATTACCGGCCACAAGAACATGTTTTTGTATTACAGGTTTGCGGGTCAAAACAGATTCTGTCAACTGTGTTTTGATTGATTTATTTAGTTGCATTATTTTAATTCTGAGCAAAGGTCATATAATCAAGCAGATTGATTTAGAAAAGAGAATTTTCCATTAAATCTTACTATACCTATAAAATAGATCAAATTTTAAAATAATTTAATACATAAAACAGATTTCCTTGTGGGTCAGGTCAGGGAGATCCAAAATATTAACAGGGAAAATATCCTAATTTAAAAAAAAAAAAATCACAACAAACTACAAACATCTTTGGCCAAATACAAAGCATGAAAAGGAACCTCACAGATACCGTTAAGTATGGTGGAATATCTGTGATGCTGTGGGCTTGTTCCACCTGAAAAGGTTCTGAAAACCTGAAAATTTAGAAACTTAAAATCCCGTTGAAAACTTTGGAGATTACACAGAATTATGGACGACTTTGAACAATTTATTCAACCATTTTTTTATTTTTTTTTAATTTTTACTAGATCTATTAAAGATGGAGGATGGTTTAGGTGGGGGGAAAAAAAATTATGATTTAGGATTTCCAGTTTAGAGGGTTTCCATCAAAATGTACTTTGTTACTAAATTTTCATTCTGACATTATTAGGTTTGCACGTTTTTTTCTGATGTTTTTATATGAAGACCCGTCTCCAGAGTGAGGATCCTAAACATAGGCCTTCTCCTCTGACACAGCGGATCGTCTCTCTGCTGACTGCAGGTAAAAACATTCCCGTCACATTCTGCCGTTGATAAACTGTCGGATGACGCCGGATTTACTGGGCGTACCTGATTTAAACCCGCTGGTTGCTGGGGAATATGAGGGAGCTTCTATGACCAGAGAGGATATCTATCTGTTATGAAACCTAATGGTTTTATATAACCTTCAGTCTGCCCCCCCCCCTTCCCTTCTTCCCTTCTATTTTCTCTGATTTACCCACTTTTTTTTAATCTCCTTCATCTTCCTTGTGTTTTTCATCAACACTCTTTTCTCAACTTTTCATCCCCTTTTCTCGTCGTCTTCCCTGTCCCACTGCAGATAAACCAGAGGGGCACTGCAGTCCAAAACCCTCTCACCTCACCTCACCCCCTCCCCTCGTTACATAACCACCCTAATTATCCTCCCATGCGTAAAACCAAAATTCAGCAAGCCAAAAGGGAATCCCTTGTGGAGGCTGCAGCAGGTACCACAGGCTCTCAATATTTGAAGAGATTTAGGGTTGCACAAGACAGCTGCAGTGAGATTTTACTGCAGGCAGTGATTTTTTTCCCCACTTAGTTTTGATCCATCCTTTCGCTCTGCTGACCTGTTCCTTTGAAGTCCCCAAGTCTTTAACCTCTCGATGCTGCTGCTCTATGTTTTTTTTATATATATATTAAAAAAACAGCTGCAGCACACCTTAGTGAATGAGGCATCCTGGTAAAATGCACAACAGAGGTTCTATGCATGTTAAAGCAGGCGTCATGCACAAAAAATAAAAAATCCTAGTCCTTACAAGTGAAAAACAAAAACAAAAAAATCACTATTACTTCCTGATATATTTAGCAAGAGTATATTTAGTAAGAGCAAAACCAAACAAGATCCACATAGGAAAAAAAAAAGCCATACGCATGCAACTTTGGGTTTGTGTGTGGAACGTAATAGGAGGGATTCCTCCTCTGCGCCTGAGTTTTTCATGAGTCGTAAGAACAGGCTGTCCTGAGCCATCCTTCTACTTCACTCTCTATATATAACAACACTGCAGACAAGGACACAAGAGCAAATTTGTGTGTGTGTGTGTGTGAGTGCGTTTGTGTGTGTGCCTTTAAATTCTTGCCAAATCCCCTGGATGCTGTTGGACTTTAGCAGATAATTTACACAAGTTGTCAGTACTTTGCTACTATGATTAAATGACGGTTTGACCTTGTATGAATTTCCCCCTGCTCAAACGTAAACAAACAAATCGCTTTGATGTTGAAGACAAGTGATTTGAATACATTTTGCCAGGACCTAACGCTATAAACCACATAAAGCATAAACGCACAAAGCAGAAGAACAAAAAGATGGATTTCGAATGTTTTAACAAATAAAAGCTTAAAAAGTGCGTCCTGTATTTGCATTCAGCCGTCTTTATGCGGTGCAACCTACTGCGTTCTGACGTCACCTGTTTTTAGAGAACATTAAAGAACTGATAGCATCATGCAGACCGATGAGGAAATGTTTAAAGTTATTAGCTGTTAAAGCTATTCAAACAAATTCACAGACGTTGAACACAACCAGTATCTGAAGCTGGAAGAAAACCATGGGAAGTCATTTTGAAAAAAAAAAAAGACTTTGTTTTGCCTGTAAACAAACCACTGTGCATGGCAGGAAATGTACAATTCTCCTAACCCATTATGAAGCACGGTGGTGGCAGAATTGTGCCATGATGGAGGCTGAGGAAGACTTTTACAACTGGGGCAAAATTTTACTTCTTAACAGGTTAATAACAATTAAAAAGCCAGAATTACATCTATTATTTAGATAAAAGCGTATACATGTGTCAGAAAGGCCTAGTTAAAGTCCTAAATTCAGTTGAGAATCTGTTGGTCTATTACATATAATGTAAAAAAGCCTGTGGTTCAGAGTAAATCACTGCCTTGATTTTTCATTTTGTTTCCATGTTGTTTGTCACAAATAATGGTGGATTCATGCTGTACTTTTTTTTTTTTTAATGTCTTTAAAAGGGTTTGACGTCAGTTTACACCACATATTGTGGAGTAATCCAGTTGGAGCATGAGTCTTGTCACACACCCACACAAAATACTGCAAACACACACAGGCAGCGGTCCGGCACTCGTCTTGTGCTGCCGTGTTTAATGTAAATAATTAACAGCCTCCATTCAGCGTCTCTGACCGGGAGCCACCACACGACGCGTAAACAAACCCACCACGACTCTGTGCCGCTGCTTCCGAGGGAGCCGTGCTGACGCTGATCGACAGCCTGTCCAGCAGCGAGTCGCCGTTCTGTGTCGATTAGTTTCCACGGAAAGTTTGAGGTTGGAACCGGATAACAACTACGGAGGCACAAAGCTGAAGCTGTCGATTTCCAGAGCAAATTCCATCTTTTTCTGATTGGTAGCTCTCTCTAATCTCTGATTGGATTATTAAAACAAACTCTACTCTGACCTGCAAGTGTTAGTCATGCTGATGTGTCCCAGACAGATCGACACATGACCTTTGATGCTTCACATGAAGCAATAAGTGGATGGGGGTGGGGGATGCAGGATTTAATTAATGTGGAAATGATCATTAAGAATGGCAATTTAATCATTCTGCAATCGTGCCAAGTGTAATCTATGATGCTGTTGTTCTGTAATTAAGTGATTCAATCAAAAGGCTTTTGCTGGCTGCAGCAAAATTGTTTCTGAATCTGTGTCAGAGATGTGGAAGGTCCAATGGGAGGATGTAGAAATGTCTGAGTTACATCATATCTTAGCTCGCTCTCCCTCCAAGATGTGTTGGAGGGTTTCCAAGCAGCACCAAAATCAGATTTAAGTCCAGACTTTTACTAGACCATTCCAAAATGTATTTATTTTTTTTGTAGTGGATTGTTTATGCTCAAATGTGCCTGAGCTTAAAGTAAAGATGTCTGACTGTAGGCATGAAACTCTGTTTAAAAATATTCCAGTTCTGGTTCTTCAGTACACATTTTTTGGGGTTATCATCAAGATTGTTTTTGGTAAATGTGAGACAAGTCTTTGTGTTCTTTTGGTCAGAAGTGGAGTTTTTTTTTTTTTTTTTCTAGCCTACTTTGTGCTGCCAGACAGGTTCTGTTTAGTGGATCCAACTGTATTTTTCACATAGATACAGGAGAGTTTGGATAGCTTTTAACCCTTAGTGAATAATATCGCATGCCACTCATGATTGTGTCGAGTTGACATTTGTGTGACGATCTGAAAACCAGAAGAAAGATATTCGTTTTTCACAGCACCGCATCTGCCTTGGCGACGCAAGACGTAAAAAAGATCTACAAAACGTCTTCCGGTTGTTGCTAGGAGGAGTTTGACCTTGACCCCGCCTTAGCAAACGCTCATAAATCTCCAACTTTACTTGTGCTTTCAAACACAACAGTTCTTATAACAAAAACAAAAAGAAGAAGAAGTACTGAGCAGAAAAACAGTTGCGATGTAGGTGTCAACAAGCACAAAGAAAATGAGTCAGGATTCCTTTTCACAGGAAGATGATGTTACTTGAGTTGCAGGAGCGGAGCCTCCTCCGGTCCTCCTCCGTCATCCTCCCTCCCTTCATCTTTTGGTCTGTCTGTATTCAGGTCACTGTTTCTTGCATAACGACTCATTCATAAAACAGCACCACACCTCGGGGAAAGGGACGTGGAAAAGAGACTGCAGACGTTTAGGAAATGTCTACGCAAGGAGAATTTTTGCTGCAGCATAAATAGTCGTCATGCCGTTTCAGAAGGCAGCTCATGTGCTGTGGCTGTCAAGAAACGAAAACCTAGACGGCTTAGAAGAGGCGTGGCACTTCATTTAAAAAAAATAAAATTAAATAAAATTCCTATTCTAAGAGTATCTGTTTTGGGTTGAGAAAAGGTTTCATCAATACTAAGAGTTACTGAGCACTTTCTGGCTTACACGTCAAAAGTTATTCCAATGACGGACCACATGAAACATAGCGAAAGAGACAAACTTGCTAATTCGGTCCTGCGTATATTACGATACGAGTTCAGCTCATGATAAAATGTTGCTCATTAAAACGTTTGCTGTTGAATCCGAGGCAATTGCGTCGAGTCATTGACCTTTCTACCCTAAGAGATCTAAAAACTAAACTATTTTCCTCTACAAGCCTGTTCTAATCTTTAAACCGAATAATCTGATCGATTCTGGTAGAATGATTGTGATTGTGTCGCACCACAATTTGGTCCGACAGCAAAAGGAAACGTGGAAGAGCCTAAATCAAGTTTTCTTCATCTATGAAAACCAGCAGCATTAATGGGAATAAATGATGATAAATGATGCTGTATGTCTCAAAGGTTAACATGTTTACAGTCGTCATTTATGTATGATATGGTGTTGATATACTTTCCAATGGATATGCGTGCATGCACGCTAGTAAATGTGTTGTTTTCTTTCTTCCTCTGCTGCATTTTTTTATATTCAACCTTTAGTCGTCAGCCATGTTCACAGACTGGTGCCGTTGTTGGGCGACTCTCCCGGACACCAGACAAAGTGACCGGCCCGAGTCGCTGTCCTGCCTTTCGATAGCACTCGGCAAAGCCTGTTGCGAACAGCTCGGCCTGTTTTGCACTCATTAGGGGATGTGCAGGAGATATGGCAGACGTTAATGTTTGATCGAGCGAAAAGCAAGTTGCCGGAGGGATTTCACGTGAACTGCCAGCTGCTGGCTCTGTTTTCCCGCCTTTGCACCTGCGAGGGCAAAACAAGACCTGTCAGGTCACTCATTACTGCCACTAATTTTAGCTAAGAGTTTGTTGGCACATCATGACACACATCCAAAGCTTGATTCTAGGTTTTTGTGTGTGTGTCACCAGAAGACCTTTATTTGCACTCAACACATGTTACTTGTTTTTTTTTTTTTGTTTTTTTTCTCCAACTATTTAGTGACAAGATGTGTTTAAGGTATCCTCGCCTATTCGGTTGGAAAGCCCTTAACTTTTTAAACTCGCTTTTTCAACTCTGTTGACCTTTGACACTTTAAACTGAGAGTATGAGCTCGTCGTGGAAATGTAGTTTTGCTTGACTCAATGCCAAAAAAACAAACAAAAAAAACAAACAATATGGCAAAAAGTAAGGTGCAGAGCTTAATGAGATCGGAAAAGTAAAGCCGATTAGAAAACATTAAAAATACTGCATTTCTTAAAATGTTTTTATTTATTTGGACGTTAAGTTAAATTTTTAACTTAAGCTGCATGAAAGGTTGCAGATCCTAACGTGGGACAAATTTTTTTGCCCACATGGTAGAGCAGGTTTAGTGGGTTTTCAATTGAGTTTGTGACATTACTTGTATTCTAAGAGCAGAAAAGCGGAAAACATCATTTTACAAAAACGTGACGCAATGAAATGAATATTTCAGAGACACTGGAGACCAAAGATGTTTCTTTAATTGTCATTAGTTTATTGTTTAAAAACCTCGAGCTAGATGGTCTTAAAGGAAAGCATGGAGAATCTCAACTAAAAGACCTGAATGTCATCATCATCATCATCATCATCATCATCATCATCATCATCATCATCATCATCATCATCATCATCGCTGCTGTGTGGGTTTGTTTCAGACAACTTTCCCACACCCGATCACACTGTCTGGCTTTGTTAATGCTCCTTAAATCTCAACCTTCCCATGATTACACAGTGCCAGTGTTTTTGTTCTCAAACAGACAAAGGCATCATTTTTATCAGCAGCTAACAATGGCATTACACAGTTCTCCTTCCCCCCCAAAAAGCTTTATCTACAAGATGTCATATATTCCTTATATATATATAAAACGCCTAATGAAGCTAATCTGCTGTCCAGAAACAAAACACATTCTCTGTTCAGTCTGAGAAATTCATCTACAGTAATGTTTCTTCCCACTGAGCCAGGATTATCCACAGCTATCATTATGATATATCTCAGTATGTCGCAACAAGAGGCCAATGTGCCCATCAAACGTCACAAACACATTATTAAAAGTGATCCACCACCAGCAGCTTCACATACAGTGCCATGCTATAAGCTTTCTGCCATGTTGTCACATTTTCAGAGTGTTGTGCAAGGATTTTATGTAATAAATCAAACCAAAAGAGGATGCGTGCTTTTTAAAGCAGCCCTCTTTTACTCTCACGCCACTTAATAAACCCCCAGAGGATCTTCAGAAGGTGGTGGAGACCAAAAAAATTTATCAGTGATTTATCAGTTGTCAGAAATGACGGGATGCTCTCGGTTCTCGGCTGCTGGTTTAGCGGGGGGGAAACACCTTTACTCGAGTCATAATCCATTTAAAAGAAGACGCACCATCTGTGTCCAACATCTGACGAGTCAGGTCTATTTCGGCAGCCGTGACAGGCCACTTCATCGCCGGCTGAGTTTCACCCTCCTCCCGAGAACATCCGTCCAGTTTCCCAATGCCAGATGGTCCAACTTTGGTTGTAGCTGAAAATTTGTGGAGAAGGACGAGTTTGCCAACCGAAGTGTCGATGTGAGAGCAGAGATCGGATTAATATTTAAAGCTTGCCCAGCGTCCAAGAACTTAAGAGTTAGGAGGTGTTCAATTATTATTTTTTGAGTAATTTACGTCGGCGGGTGATGCCCTCACATGGCTCCTGCTCGGTGATGAGGTCAAAGAAGAGACTTATGGCTCAGCTAATCAGCTCAGGATTTTACTACTCAGAGTTGATCACGGGCGAACGAACAAGGGGATTAGACTCTTAAGTGTGGGAGCTCGAACATCTGTGTTGTGCGTTTCGTGCTCCTTGTGCGGAGGGGCCTGTGATGTTTGACGTTTGCCAGACAGCAGACGTCGTCTGACGTTCACTCCCCGCCCTCCTCCTCCCCTCCATCTGTCGAAACAGCTTGAGGAAACCGGACCCTCCACTCTCCCCCTTCCGTCTAATACCTTGGTTTAAAAGAGGAACTCCTTGCTGCTCTCCTTTGCCATGCGGGAAGATGGTGATAAGATGATCTAAGTATATGATGACAGCTTTATTTCCCCCGCAGGCGGATGTTTATCAGATTATGCCATCTGTTGTTATATTTGCGGATAGGATTGACTTCAGCAGGTTAGATTCTAATTTTAGTCTCTGACGGCGCGCGTATTATAAATCGCATTGCGATGTTTATACGGCATTATTCTAAATTTCCCCCTCTCGATGGTAAAGTTTTTTCCATCAAGTCTCCCTCACGTCACAGTACAAAACGAGCTCCCAGTATACTTTTAGCGATTACACCAGCGTGGAAGCAATATGTATCTCTCAGCAAAACTGGATTTTTTATTTTGCATCCATGTTTTGTGCGTACAAGTGAAAAAAAGGGGGGATTTTATTTTAGTCATTTAGAGTTGGTCCTATATGACACCTTGCGATGAGCCCATCAGTCGGTTCTGCAATCCCAAAACCACTTCCGCTGAGTTTCTAACCCTATGTATCAGGTTTTAGTGTAAAGGGTTCCCTTTACAAGGCCTGGACGCTTTATTGCTCAAAACCTTAAAACACATGCTTCACTCGTTTCTAGAAATCCAACCTTTAATTTGAGTACATTTATTTAGAAGAAGAAGAAAAAAACAGTAATAACTCTCGTATTCATCGTATTCATATTTGATCCCTATGGTGGTGGAAATCCAAATGATGAATTATTTTTATTTTTCTGGGAGAATCAGCGAGATTTCCATTTATACTGACCTCATTTTAATGTGATTCTTTGAATAATTCTCAGCTACATTTAGCTTCAAGAAAGATCAAATTTCACTTGATTGCTTTTAATAATCGCGTCCCTTGGTTAAGTAAAGGGAGCCTGCATTGATTTGACCTTATTAATTACCATGGTTTCATCACTCATATATAATTTACAAGTGAAGGAGCCGGCAGCAGAACTGTGTGAAAGATTTGTCTTTGATTTTTATTGTGCCGTCACATACGCTCTGCAATTTGATTATCTGCTCCGGTTACAAATGAGATCTGGCTAACAGCATCAGCTGAGAAGTTATGGCTTCTCATTGTGCATTAGCAGTTTTAACTCCACCTGTTTATAGTGTAACATTTTATGAGTTTGACTTTAAATACAGTGGGAGTGGCGCAAAACACAGTTTTGCAACAGAGACCCACAGTTTTCTTTTCTTTTTTTTTCTTTCTTTTTTTTTTTTTTACAAACGTCGTAGAACTTTGGACCATCAGCTTAAATGATTGAGCAAACACTTCTTCCCCTTTTTGGATCTGCTTTAGTTAAAAAGAACAACACGTCATTAAAAGGTCCAAAAGTGACCAAAGTTAATGACATGGAAAACAATGGAAGGAGGGAGTCACTGATTTGTTTCCCAATACATCAGACTTGGCTTTACACGCAAGTGACCAAGTATGAAAATGTAATATAAATCAAAACCCCAGATTGGTGTGGACGATTATGAAAAAGTAGAACCTGAAAAGTGGAACTTGCAGAAGTGAAATGATAAAACTGCAGTAAAACAGACATAGTGATTTGTAATAAATAAATGAGGCTGGACTTTAAGTGGAGGTTTGGTAATGACTGACACGTCGTTTGATCTGCCATTTTTTCTTTTTTGCAGATGCTTTGCAAATTTTTCAAATCCAGGGCTGGAAAATCCAGGACTGAGCATTATGTCTGATTCAATCAAGCTGCAGCCAGACTTCTACCAATATAAGGATTTGTTTTCACAGAAGCCAAAGTGCAATTGTTATCCCTGACGTCAAAACTAAAGCTGTTGGGGAATATTTATTTCTGCACAGTCATCTAAATTATCCAAACACAGAAGTGATAGCTTTTGTAGACTTTACTTTATAAATCACTTGTTTAGGAAAAAATAATTGGTAAAAAAAGAAAAAAAAAGTTTTCTCCCCCTCTTTGATTTGTTTTTAATGACTTAATCTCATGACATCTAAATAAGTTTTTTTAAGATGTTTTCAAAGTATCCTAGCTACGGTTTGGTTCATCGTAAAGCCGTCAGCTTCATAAATACTGATCTATTTTTGTTTTATGAGGTATGCTTGTCACTGACATCAACAGGAGCACTCTGTTTTATATAACACTTTTGCCGGGGCTGATTATGTTCCATATGCTGCATAATTACAGCATATGGTGTAACTCTTAGACAAACAAAAAACAAACAAGTATTTTAAACCAGAATATTACAAAAGTAACAATAACCCTTAATTTTTTTTCCCCCACATTTTTTATGTTACAACCAATCACTTCAGTGTTATTTGTTTGGATTTTATGTGTTGGACCAATACAAAGTGAAGTGAACTGTGAAGCAAAAGCTTTTACCAGTAAAACATTCCTAACAGTGTGTTTTTATTCATCCCCTTTACTTTCTGTTGTAAACATTGTTTATACATCCATGCTGGAACAATAGATCATTTACACACAGAAAGTAGAATGTAAATGAGCGACATCAGCTTTTAATTAGAAATACAAAAAGGAAAAACTCCTAAATGTGTCGTAAGACCTTTTTTTTTTGTCCCCATCGGGGACTGCACACACTGTCAGCCACAGGTCATCATGTGACCTGCTCCTGCTGCACTGCTAGAACATGTCAGCATTGTTTTGAGCAGCAGTGTAGCTCCGCCCACTGACAGGCACTCAGCCAATAAGCTCCTCGCCTCCTCAGAACCCCTGCATGTATGGATCCAGAGGAGGGCTGAGGAGGTGTAGTCTTCATAAGATCTGTCCCTGTGGGAACTTACACATTTACCGCTGGCTGGAGCTCATTGTGCTTTATCATTTTTTGACGGGAGTATTTTTTCTTTTTCTCTTTGGAGGTAAGCTGAATCACAGGGTTGTACGACTGGGACATCTCTTACATGTACCTCGTCACCCAGCTGATGACAGATAATCTTGGACCTTGGATGCAAAGGCAAGCGGCGATGCGTTGGCACCGCTGTTAACTCTTTGGACACAAACTGAGCTGAAAGCTTGTTTTTTGCTGGTTGCTATCTTCAAGAAGGGCAGAGGAAATCTGGAATCCACGATAATGAAGCTGAAACCGAACCAGACCAGGACGTACGACGGAGAGGGTTTTAAGAAAAGAGCGGCGTGTCTGTGCTTCAAGAATGAACGGGAGGAGGAGGTATGAGACCCCGCAGTGTGCTAATCTATTACATTTTCAGCGGGTGTGTTGTGAATCTCTGGCTTGGCTGCTGCTCGTCATTCAGGGTGCGCGGGTGTGGGGCGGTCACAGACAAAACTAGCCAAATTCGTTTATTCTACAAATTGGCTTTGATTTCTGGTTTCACTTTTGCGGTATTTGTGTCTGTTTGTGTTCCGTAACGCCTCGACTTGAGCCTGCTCTGTAGCCACCGCTGCTGATGCGCCCGGGGCCAGCCAGTTTGGGCTAGTTTGAGGAGTACGACGTAGAGAAAAGGCGCCTACGTCAAGTCATGTATTTAAACAACTGAACAAATGACCGATTCTTGCAAAATAAAATCCCCAAGTTGAAGTGCACTTTTGAAAGTACGCCATTACAACCAAAAAGCTTTTATTTTGAAGGTTAACATTTGACACATCCTGCTAGCTGTCTGCTAGCTTGAGTGAAGTAGCGAACCGCGAGGGCGAGGCTTTCGGTGTTTTAAAACAGTTTATCGTCCCGCATTTAGTTAGGGGACAAGGATATGAACCATGAATCTTTTTTCTAAATGTAGAAATCACATACAGCTTCATACAATAACTCTGAAGTGGCGTCAGCATCTATGATGGAGAGGTAGTCATTCATGAAAGCCGCTGCATCCCGCCGGCCTTCAGAAACCAGCTGCGTAACAGGCATGTTCACAAGTTCTTAAAGGGACAGTAACGTATATAAAAACAGATATTACAGTAATACTCTCTCTAAAAAAAACTAATAAAAATGTAAAAAAAATAATGTTTATTTTGGCTAATCATCACACCATGGACATCTTGCTTATGAAAGCTTTTTGGCACTGGGAAGTTACAGAAATTTTTGTTTTGATAAATCTTTAAGATATTAAAGTTAAATTGATCTAATCTGGCTCTAATCAAAAAAGCAGTGAAATAGTCTTTTACTAGACTACCATGTTGGAAGTCAACTTCAATAATGTTTTTTTCCACGATATGTGGAATATACAGATAATTAAAACAAGCTAGCTAAATATTTCATTATGTGGTGTGCGGAGTGTTATTAAAAATTCCAGAATAGTGATGAAAGTTTTTCTGACATAGTAGGAAATATTAAAAAGATAAAATACACCCACCTCAACGTGATAAAGGATTACTTTCAATGGGGTTCTACGTGTTTCTAAGAGATTACACAGAAAAACAACAAAAGTCAAGGCAAGTTTTTGACATGCATGACTATTTTTTTATAAAGAGGAAAAGCAACACGAATTAACTGTACACAACTAAAATACAGGTGATCTAACATTTCCTTTGCTTCCTTCACTGTTTGTCTCCTGCGTGTTTTGTTTTTAGTAACCCTGAGATTCACATTCATGACATGTTCTTTAAATTTTTCAGTCATATTCACGTCCGTATGTCAAACCCAATATCCTGCATATTCCCGTTGGTGTAATTTTAGCCCTCTCTGACCATGGCACAACAAAGTTTTACACCATGTGCAGTTATTAATGTCTGCAGAGGGGCAGCCACTGCCTGGACGTTCCAGTGGTTTGGCTTTACAACACTGCCAGCTTCTGTGTAACCACACATGCTCACACCCTGCACCTCTGCTTGGATCTGCAAGTGCGAATATAAGGTTGAAATTTGTTGGAGAAATCAGTCAAGACATCTGGATGTAGTATGTGTTTGTTTATTCACGGAACAGCTTTAGACTTGCTGCAACACTTTCTGTCTGCGGTCTCACCTAGCTTTTCTTAGAACATACAAAGCGTCTTGTTTTTTTTTTATTGTCTTCTCCAAATTTTCTGAACAACGTTTACCTGAAAGAAACTTCAGAGAAAACTTATCACAACACGAGCATTTCTCAGAAATGTCAGGTTGTGACAGGCGTGTGTAGTTGCGCAAATCATTTGGCGATCCAGTAAGAGAACCGGCTGGATGCTCTGATTGTAACCGAGCTTTGCGTCTGATATCCGGTTCCCTTAAACTCGCGACGCAATCAATTCTTCTCAGACACATGACACCTGCCTGTTGTTTAGTCGGAGCTGCGCACGCCGTCAGGTAGTTTTGTTATGGAGAGGAAAAGGAGAAAGTGGAGCCCTTAAGTCACGAAACCCTGTGACAGCAAGTGAGCAAACCTATAAGAAGTTGGACAATGCAGAAGGACAGCAGTGACAGTTTAATTGCATGGAACCTCTGTTATTATTTTATATTGTAAACACCCAGCGTTGGGTGAAAGAAAGCTTTTTTTACTATTTCAGGGTTTCCCCCAGTGTATTATAAGCCTGGTGGGCCTCCTGGCATTACTTATGCCCCCACCAGGCTAAGCATTGCTTATTTATGCAAGTCTTTTTAAAATGTTTGCATTTTTTAAGGTTTTATAGTTGGTATTCAGGTGCTAATCCTCCAATCTTTCAAAAACACATAATTATCAAGTGATATTTTCAAATTTCCTGTCAACTTTAAACATTTGTTAACTCGGAAAACACGACGGGCCGTGTTTTTGAATAAATGCTCTAGCATCCAACCACCGGGTTTAGCAAGTTTTCTGGGGGGAAACTTTGCTATTTGTTTTATACTGTCCATTTCTAGAAAACTAAATTAATGTTTTCTTGGGTTTTCCAAATGGATGATTCAAGCTCTGTGTCAGTCTGCAGCTGACTAACATGTACAGTGATAATCATGAAATGTCCTCAGTTAAACCCACAATAAGTAGTCCACATCAGAACATGCTCTGTGTGTCTTTATAGGACTTGTCGATAGCAGCGTCGAAAAAAAAAAAACCAACGAGAAAGAATTTCCATTTATTGTTGTTACCATAAATTCCAATTAATAATGTTTAAAACCTCCCTAAACTTTTCATAATGCTGGGATTTATTTTGCCTAATCATCACACCATGGATTTCTTGCTTATGAAAACTTTTTGGCACTGGGAAGTTACAGAAATTCTTGTTTTGATAAATCTTTAAGATATTAAAGTTAAATTGATCTAATCTGGCTCTTATCAAAAAAAGCAGTGAAATAGAATGGAGATCCTCCGAGTGGAGAGCTGTTCACTGACCAGAGAAAAAAAAAAAGAGAGATTTTTTCAGTTTCAAACCGCTTGATCACTGGTCTCTGCTGTTTTGAAACTCATCCGATTGCAGTCGCCGGCAGCTTTTCTTTATTTCTTTTTGTTCGTCTTTGAAGCATTTTAAAAGTTTAATCCCATCAGTTGAACAGTAGATGGGATCTGTCCCGATTTAAGGTTGAATGCAACTCCTACATTCCTGCATTTAAAATCATATAATTACAACTTTTCATTGAAATAATAGAGTTTTATCTTGGTAAACTGAAGGTAATCATCCAACAGATGGATGTCTAGCCCTTATTATGTCGACCAAATTACAGCCTAGAGGGTGAGCGCTGCAGCAGGTTGTCAATAAAGTCATCCTGGGACAATTAAAAGGACATAATCAGCGTTTCCTCACACATTTAATGTAACCCAAAACATTTATTATGTGCATTAGTGGCTTTACTCCCATTTTAGCAGCTCCGATTTTGCACTTCCCATCAGTCCCTCCTCTTGGTGCCGTGCCCGCTCTGGCATTCAGAGCATCCTTTAGTTGACAGCTACCAGGCGTGCCTCTTTAGGGAGAAGCAGGACGTGTTTATGTCCGCCGGAGTATTCGTGCCGGTTGTCCGTTTTTGGCGCCGTCATCGCCTGGGTTTATTCATATATCCAGTTCTTCTCTTACTCTAAAGCCCCCGCGCGGGATTTAAATCATGTTCAGGACAATCTGGCTCGCCAGTGGTTTTTGATGAAACATCGTCATTCCTCTGAGGTTTCTCCTTCGTCTTCATCCTCTTTATGAACGCGTGTGGAGGTTTCAGCTGTCAGCTGACTGTTGACCCTGCTCTCATCATGATGCGAGTTATTTTGTTTTTGCACTTGGGCCCACTTTAAACCGCCGCCTGCGTAGTGTGAGCCACTGCTGCTTGGGAAAGCTCAGAGAAAGACAAATTCATTCTCTGGTAAAAATTGTTTTGCTGCATTCACATAAAAAAAACAAAAACAAAGTCTGAATAAATCCTGTGCTGCTGACCGATCTGACTCCCTCTCTGGTGACAACAAAAACATAAAAATGGAGCAGAAATCTCTTTTGTCCCCGCTGCCACCGGAAGCCGTCCGGCTTTTGTTTTGTATACATCCCCGCTGTCAGCTTGGAGCACGTCCCCTTTAAGCCCCGCTGGCTGCAGGTCAGCAGACTAACACTGTTGGACAGATGGGAATGAAAAAAAACAACAATTTTATCTTGACACAGCTAAGCCAATAAAAAAACCTGAAGATTCAGTAATAAAGAAGAAGCTGTAGGCTCCTGAGGGGATGTTTAGCCAGTCTGGGAAAGAATAGAAAATGACTGACTTTCCATGTCCTGGTAAATAATGAAAACTGTCTCCTGTCATGTAAACTTAAGACGAGCACTTTACAAAAGAACTCAGACATTTTGAACCCTTCCACGTTTGGTCACTTTACAACTTCTTACTTTTTGGAGTTTTATGTCTGGGGAAACAAAACGGGGGATGGTTGTGGAGCAGAGAGAACATTAATGTCTTTGTTTTTTAACAAATAAAAACTGGGAAAGCATTGGAGTGCATTTCTGATCAAGACTTCCATCTGGAGGAGCTGAAGAAATCAGGTGGAGGAAACTGACAATAGGACAAGCATTAGTCGTAGCAGTCAGAGAGAACAACGCTGTTTGTTGAAGGCGAACCCGTTTGTAGCTTACAGGAAGCTTCGGACGAGATCCAGAATCGTATCATCCTCGTCCAAAATTGTGGTTTTTTGTCCAACTTGCAAACAGGCATTTGTAGTAGAAAACTGTAGAAACCAGTGTGTAACATGGAGGTGGCAGCATCATGCTGTGAGGATGTTTAAACAAAAAAAAAAACAAAACAAACGGTGACCCTGGAAGGAAATGTGTTGCAGAATGGTGCAAAAAAAAAAAAAAGCAACTAGAGACTAGAGACTGTCCTTAAACATTCAGGACGGCTTTGATGAAAGTTTGAATTACATCTAGATTTGTGGCTGTAACGTGGCAAAATGTTAACTTTGTAAGGCTCTGCACCATACATATTGTCCATCTGTTTGCCTGCCGTTTATACGCTTGTCCTTTTTTTAAGTGTTTTTGTGCAGGTTTTATTTTCAAAGATTAGCCTTGATGGAAATGTCTGCATCAACGAATTGAGAGCATTTGAGTTTAAGCTCTGAAAACCAACCCGAGACCTACTGAAAACTTGCTGACCCCGGACTGGGTCGAATTTGGACGTGAAGTTGCACCTTGCACTTCTCACCTCCCTGAGAAGACGTCGTGTCCTGCTGTCGGCGAAAAACCACTTCCTTCCTTTAGCAAGTCCTCTAACTTAAATTAGGGAAGAGTTGCACCTACACCACAGCTTTTATTTTATTTATTTATTTATTTATTTTCAAAACCCATTCCTCTGCTTCTTCACCCTAACCTCCAACCTGCTTCTTGTGACACCGAAAGCCGGTGTCTGAGTTGGGCTTTTGCTGCACGTGCGGGAGGCGGCTTACGGTTGGGTTTTGGCCTCTCGGCCCCCGACTCAACCCCTGAGAGGAGCCTCATCCGAGGGCCTCCTGTGACTGCTGCCACAATCCCATTAGAGAATGTAAGGAAAGCTATGCGAAAGCCCCGTTTGGATTAAGTGACAGCCTGACTCCTGCGGCAGATTACTGCCGATCAGCTGCTCGGTGGAGGTGGATTTCACCATCTGTTGCTCAAGCTGTCTGGTGCACGTTTCCGTCATTGACACACATCTACGCTCAACTGATGTGAATTATATCTTACTAAAAGTTGAAGCGCTTCATGTTCTTGAAACTTCCACGTTTCTTTTCCTCCACCCACCCTGCCCCCCCCTTTTTTTTTTTCTTAGTTAATATCGCTTCTGGCGATGCCAGGTGTTGACGTTTTGCCACCCAAGCCCCCTGTGGAAACATCGGCCGCGTTAACGGCGGAGCAAATGTGACGATGTTGACGGCAGATTCTCTCATGTTACAGTTTTGATTCCTAAGACGGATGCTGCCACGAAACCTGCACAGGCGGATCCGATCCATTCGGATCGGTGAACACTGCAACAGTAGTGTAATTCAAGCCTTTAACGAGGCCTCACGGGGGGGGGAACGCTGAGAATATCTTCGGTTTAGCTCACTTTGATCTGCGAGGAGCATCTTGGTTGTGTATTATTTCTGTTTTATTGCAAAGACTGATGAAAATTTACGTTGTGTCGCGTCAGTTTTGTACTTAAATAGAGGTATAAAAACGTGAAAAAGTAAACGTATTGTGGTTAATCAACACGTTTTTGGTTTCGCCAGGTTCTGCTGGTCAGCAGCAGTCGGCACCCGGATCAGTGGATCGTTCCTGGAGGAGGGATGGAGCCCGAGGAGGAGCCGTGGGGCGCCGCGGTGCGAGAAGTCTTCGAGGAGGTCGGTAAACCCCGTGGCCTCGTTTTTTAATATCGCAGGGATCCG
>NW_006799948.1:5171201-5206869 GCF_000485575.1 Poecilia formosa
CTTTATATGTCATATTTACATCTCAGAGAAACCGAAGGTCATAAATGTAGTTAAAAAGTCCCTTGCTTCTCTAATGAACTTTATAAAAGTAAAATATAAACTAATAGGAATGGTTGGGGTTGCAATTTTAGTGCTAGGTTATGCTTTTGCAATAAAAAATAAGTTTCTTAAGAGTTTTTTTTAAATTTATATTTATTAAATATGCAGGGATCTGTGCTAAGACTGGAGAATTTTTCTTTTTTTCTTTCTTTTTTTTCTTTTAAATCGCACATTTTGAGTCGGAGGCCAGCTTTTGTCCCCAGTTTATTGCAAATTAAACAAACGTGACCCGAAGCTTTAGTCTCTCGATTACCTTTTGCGTGCTTTAGCTAGATTACCCGGTAAGGGGAGCCGATATGTTTGGGAGCATGACACACCCTGACGAAACGATTTCCAAGCGGCCACAGTGACAGCAGCTCGGTCACTCGGGGGTCGCCCGGCGTTTCTGAGGAACCACTTGTCCTTTGCCGCATCAGCCGCCTAAACTTGGCTGTGAAGACCCCCGTGTGGCTTCCGTCGCTGGACCCATCAGGGGACATTTGTCAAGCATGCTGAAAAGCGGGCAGGACACATGTCCCGTATCCTGATAGCTATTTGATTTGTGTTAAGTACATCCTAGCTATTAAATGACCGTTAAGGAAGATATAATGGCCTTACTGCAATAAGAAGACGGCAGGGGTTCTACCAAGGCGATAAGACACTAGAAATGATAAATGTGGCTTTTATTATGTAATGTGCTCTATGTGGAACCCTCATTTAACATTGCGTACGGTCCTTTAGACATTATGGCCCCTGAAGAGGGACGAGCGATTGGAGCAACAGCAAACACAGCCTGTGTGTTTGCACAGGGCCTTGCAAAAGTATCCATCCGTTTTTAAAATACATTTTATGATTTATGTGATGGACTAACACACGGTTGTAAATGATGACGTTTAAAGGACAACGATCCACGGTTTTCAGGCTTTCACACTAATGAAAAACGACAAAAGTGTTAAAAATAAGATTCAGAGTCAGTTTGATGTGTTAATCTTATACAGAATCCCTATTGTTTTGACAAAAAAAAAACAATAATACTGGAGTGCTGCCTTTTTTTTCTTTTTTTTTTCTTCTTCTTGTCATGCTCTGTTTTTTTTGCATGACTGATTTTTTGCGGAGAGGCAGCTCACGCCACACGCAGAGGGAATCTGTCTCTTCAGCTGAAAGTAAAACCTTTCGTTTGTTCCCCAGGCCGGAGTGAAGGGCAAACTGGGACGCCTGCTCGGTGTGTTTGAGGTAAGCTGCTTCTCTACATTTGTAAAACGAACGACAAAATAACGCAACACTTTTTAGACAACAAAAGGATTCTAAAATCTGCTTTTATTTACGCAATAAACTCTGTGGTAATCCCTAAAACGTATCCTTATGATGTCTTTTTTTCTTCTTTTTCTTTTTTTTTCCTGTTACATAAAGCAAAACCAGGACCGGAAACACCGGACGTACGTTTATGTTTTGACTGTGACGGAGACGCTGGAGGCCTGGGAGGACTCGGTTAACATAGGTACAGCTTTCCTTCTTATGCAACATACACAGCGTGGCTTTTATTTATGTGGAGGCCCGTATGCTGCTTGGAGACCGAATGGGGAAAGCAGTGATAACAGGTGACTGTGAATCTAGGCCATGGATGCAGTAAACCGCTACCGTCAGAGATGCAGACGGCAGCATTAGTGTGTCCAGAGAACACCTTCTGTCTCTGTAAACGGTGTTCTCTGTAGGAATAGAAGTCTAGTTCAAATTTACGCATCAAAACTGAAACATCTATCACGTTTTTTACTTCTTGCAGCTCAGTTTCTGTTTTTTTTTTGTTGTTTTTTTTCTCCGTTTAGCCTCCCAACGTATTTATGTCCTCTGTCTCCATCTGCAGGCCGGAAGCGGGAGTGGTTCACCGTGGACGAGGCCATCAAAGTGCTGCAGAGCCACAAACCGGTTCACGCCGAGTACCTGCGGAGACTCCAGCTCAGCTGCTCCCCCACCAACGGGAACTCCATCCTCCCGAGCCCGCCTCCGAACGACAACTACCCCCACTACGGCACCACCACCGGCGCCCCTTCGACGGGCGCCGTGCTGGGCTCCTCCTGCAGATAGGACCTCACCGCGCCGCCACCGCCTCGCCTGTCCCGGCTTGGACAGTTTACAGAAAGTCTGTACAGTCGCTTGCATGAAATCTAAAAGGCTTCTCAGAGCCTCGGCTCGCCTGTATTTATTATTTCTTCCCCCTCGCTTCGAGACTGACCAAAGCTGCTGGCAGGACTGTGATGAAAGACTGAAACGTCTCTTCTGCTGGCAAGATTCAGACTGCGGCGTTGGGGAGGGGGGAAAAAAAAACAAAACAAGGATGCTGGACACTGCTGGTGCGAATGAACTTTAATTATGGGATGCCTTATTGAAACTTTGTACGAATGTTTTAATTCACTAACCGTCACGGTTACCTTTTTAGCGGCGACTTGCGGGATGTGGGGAAAAACAAAACAAAACAAAAGAGTAGCTGGCTCCAGCAGCACATCGGTGTGCAGAATGTTTCCATGGTAATGTCATCAACATACGATGGTAACGGTAAATATATTACACATGAATATTTATTAAAAAGAAAACACCTTCAAGTTCACAAATCCCTTTGTTCCACTTTTTCTTTCTTTTTTCTTTTTTTAGATGCAAAATATAAAGATAAATTAGCTATCAAATCTGCTTTCCTGCATTGCTTTTCAAACATGAATGAAATTTAAAATGTACTTTTGGGAAGAAAAAAAAAAGCTTAAGTTTTCAATACGTTCTACCTCAGCAAACTTAAACTGGATACGACCGTCCTGTTCGGTAACCTCTTCTGACGCAATGCTACTAATTAAAATTCAGCCTGCAGCGTTACCTAACTAATGTGTGCACACCATCTTCTGTCTCAAGTGTTAAATCGAGCAGACTGCAGCCCTGGTTTTATCCCAGAGTGAATTGATATTTCTATATGATACTAAAGTGGAGATGCACTGATCAGTTGACCAGAGATCAAAATCAGACTCTGTTTTTTATTTCTTCAGTGGTGCTGATCTGTGGTGAAATACCAAAATATCTGACTTTTTCTTTTTTCTTTTTTTCTTTTTTTAATCAAATGCATCAAAACTAATTATTTGTTAGGTAAGCACACCACTAGGATTTCATTTAGTTATTTTTCTGTGTTTGGATAAGTATGGGAAATGTTCTAAGTTTGTCCCTTGTTGCATTTTTTTTTAAAGAATCTGAATTTCTTAAAAAATAAATATATATTATTAGTTGTCTACTTAACATTTTTGTATTTGCATCAAATACTGAGAATCTGCTCAAGGTGCAAAAACTGTCATTTCACAACTTTGTTTTTTTTTTTTTTGCTTGCATTTTGATTTAAACAGAGTAATCAAAGCATTTTTTTTTAACAAACAAAATTAATCAGAAATGACAAATTGTCCATTAAGGAATCTGTATTTACTGTTGCATAATTGAGTTTGCATTTGACAAATGGAGATGTTGTATAGATTGTAAAACGAGCCTGACCTAAATTACACCCAGATGCCAGAAAAGCTGTGAAATTTCCCTTTACCTCCCCGAGAGGAGAATCGGAGGCCATCTTAGGCACTGGGTAGTTTATTGTTGCTGTTAGGAAGCGTGAGGCATGTTTGTTTTATTCCTTTAAAAAAAATAAAATCTGCATCTGTAGAGGCCAGGAAATGTCTGATCGGTGCATCTCTATATGAAACAGGAGGACTTGTATGAAATATCTTTAGCATGTTTGTTTGCTCTTTCAGTGTTTTTCCTCATACTTCAAAGCAGTGACTGAGTAAAAAAAAAAAATGGATGTCCCTGTATTTGATTACTGATTTTTTTTTTCCAAAATGTCATTGGTTTCTCACAAAAAGAAAAAAAAGAACATATAAAAATGAAAGAAAATACTCGTTTTAATTTGGTCTGAGAAAAAGTTGCCAATTGCTAACCCTCACATGATACCCTGAACTTAATTTCCCATAACATTGTCACCATGGATTTTTTTTTTTTGTACGTTTCTGGTGTCATTCTTGTTTAAAAGATTTTTTTTTTTTTTTTTACCCAATAATACCATAACTGAAGATTATTTGGCAGCGATTACAATGTAAAACAAATTGGTCCAGGTGCTTTAGACCCGCTAAGTGTGATTATTTCACAATTAGTAGAATCAAAGTTGGAGGAATCTTCCTCCAGCGGTTTGGGGTAAATGGAAACTTACTACCCCTCAGCCAGGATGTTTGTGGGAGTCGGCATATACAGTAATCATGTGTTATTCTGGTAAAAGCATTGGAAACGGAGGGGAGGCGCAATTGTCCTGGAAAGGTTCCTGCAGTCGAAACGCACCTATAGTTTGTGAAAACGCTTTCACAGTGTCAAATCCAGATTTATTATGAATTTTCTGCAACATGTAAATTGTAAACCGATCGAAAATCGAAAGAGGAAACATGACCTGTATGAAAATCGCCTCCCTACCTTTTGCGTCGACAGCTGAATGAACGCTCGGTGTGTGTAAATAACTTCAAGAGGTGTTGTAAAATGTGTTTTTAACCTGTACCTCTTTAATATTTTCTATATTTTTAAAATGATGCACAAACAGCTCGTGTACAGTGCGTGGGTGTTTATGATGTGAAGGCTTTGGAAAAGGAGAGTGTTGTCTCATTCGTAAGAAAACATGAGGTTATTTTTTAATTTGAGGACTTCTTTGATTTGATTTTATTTTATTTTAGTTTTTCATTCACTCACTCAAACAGCATACAATAGGAAGTCCCATCTTATGTTGAGGCTAAAATGATTGTTTTTAAAATTGAAAAAACAGAATTTTTTTTTTTTTTTTTATTTTTTGTGTAGTTATAAGCAACAGAGACTCTGACAGGCTGAGTGTTGATCCGCTATGGCCCCCTGTGATTTTTTTTTTTTTTTTTGAGAAATTTTGAAAAAAATCTGATTTATATTTCTTCTTTTTTTTTTTTTCACTTTAAGTCTACAACCTGAAATGTGTTTGCGTTTCCAACACTGGCAGACCAAACCGTTTAATACGGTCAACTTTGGACTTGTTTTCCAGACATTTTCTTTCTTTTTATGATCACTTTGTTCTGTTTTCATCACATAATCTTCTTTGTAAACATCACCCAGGTCGTCTGAGCTGTCATAAAGCTTTGGCTTCACCTACTGCTGTCTGTCTGTCCGTGTGTGTGTGTGCGTGTGTGTGTGTGTGTGTGTGTGTGTGTACATATTTATTACAAGGGGTGAATTTAAAATTAATTGTGCCAAATGTCAACATTTGTGCTATACTAGGAAAAAAAAAATCAATATGTTGAAAATTAGATAATCATGATGAGTTTCTACAAAGTATTTAAAATGTTTCATGAAGGTTTATTTCTTAAAGACCAATTTTTTTATATACATATATCTATAGCTTTTTAAGGCTGTATTCTTCACCATCTGATTGGTGGTTTAATTCTGCCTGAAGTCGGCTGCGTGCGTGGAAACGCCGTTGAATGTTTAAAGTCTTAGCCAGTTTCCATCTGGTCTCATTCTCCTGTCGAAAAGCTTTTAATCAAGGCAAATGAAAGTGTTCTTACTGTTTATCATGATGTTTTGTGAAGCTCAATGTGAAAGGGACCTGGGCTGGAAGGAAGAGATTGCATTAAAGGAAGAACAACTTAACTCCAACTGTTGAGTGTTCATTCATTTTGGAGGCTGTGTTGTGATATTAAACACTTAAAATCACTTTTTTTTTAAAAAAAAGAAGAAATTTTCAAACTAAGCATTTAATTAAATATGTATATTTTTTTAAAATTCTGAATATACTGTCTGTTCCTGAGCATGATGGAGCCATTGACCTAGCTTTTAAGCATAGTCTGGTTTGGTTTAAAAGCCTTGACTCGTCCAATCCAGACTTTTAAAATCATATGTAGTTAAATAATGGAGCTGTGAAATTATTCAGGCATGTTATCGTTTTTAGGGTTCATATCTCTGAAATCTAAATCTGGGGTGTCATCATTTCGTCACAGGTCAAACCTCTTTTTCTTTTTTTTTTTAACTTTATTTAGAACTTTACCTCTGTTGCATACGGAAGAGGATTACAGCCACTGAAAAAAAAATATTCTGACTTTAATCTGACATTAAAGTCAGAATTGTTAATATTATTTTTCTTTCAGTGACCCCAATCCTCTTCCTTAATTGTGGGTGAGCGATCTTGGAAAAAAATTGCACATCCAAAAAATCAAGACAATACACAGAACCCAAAAATAAACAAATTACAAAAACTAAAATAAAGAGAGAGGAAAAAAATACATAAATAAATGCGAGTTACAAAGTTAAATTCTATACATGTATATTTTGTTTGCTTTGTTTTCATAGCCGTTTTGTTTGTTTTATGGAGTGGCGACACCGGACACGTCAGGTGCGTGTTAAGCCCCGCCCACCGCACCGCCACCTGGCTGGTCTACTCAGGTGAGGTGGCACAACAAAGCAGAGCTCGTTAATCCAGCGAAGGTGCTCATTATCTTGCATGAGGACTACAGGGAACACTGAAAGAGCTCCGTAATGGAAAAGAAGATAAAGTTGAGGCCGTCTGAGATTCTCTCCCAGCAGCACACCAGCCTGGCTTCTCCGACCGAACCGACTCCGAAATCCAACATGACGGGAGCGGCTCGGAACCGGACTCAGCCTTCACTGCGAAAGAATGGTGTCTCCAATGGTAATATTGGCATTTTAAATTTCAGTTTAAACGTTTCATAGTAATATAAAAAAAAAAAACCAAACGAAACGCACAACAGACCTCTTTGTTTGAATTTAACAATGTTTGCCCTCGCTCCCCTGCGAAGCAGACAAAGCTAAATTTACCTCTCACCCTCTCTTTTTAAACTAAAAAATAAACTCCGAAAACCTTTTTTCCCCCGCAAACAAATCATTTAATGTTTCACATCCAAGCTGCACGGATATTTATGTATTATTCTTGTTAATTAGTCATTGTTTACCTCCTAATTGCGTTTAAATACATTCCTATTGTAACCTAGTGAAGGCTCAGGTAATTTATTTTTCTCCTGAGTGGAATACCTGCTGAACAGTAGGTCCCTTGTCCAACAGGTTCCTGCAGTTTCATCGATCCGCCTCAAGGCTGATAAAACCACAGGAAGTTTAGCCTACATTACACATAATTAAAGTGAACATTTTTTCCACTAATTGGGCATATTCTACGGAGCTTTATCTGGAGAAATGCACCTCATACTTTTAGATTGTGACAACTGACTCACCAGTGGGAGAAAAGGAAGCGAGTTTAGTGTTTATAAGCCTGCATCCAAATTCCCATCACTCAAATCGCAGCGATGCAAAAGAGCCATTGCCAGTTATCGTGGCCATTTGATGCTAGCTGTTGCTGCTAACAGCTAGCAAAGCCAGCTATTACGCATTTTGTTTACACACAGTCAGGTAGGTTTAAATACCTTCTTTATCTCAATAAATGAAATTACCAGTTCCTTTCTTGACTCTTCAAGCCAAGCTTCTTTTTCTTTTTTCTTTTTTTTTTTTTCGTTTTCACCGAGTTAAAGTCCACACAGAGTCAACAGTTGTGGAAACAAACTCAATTTGAAAGAACCTAGGTCATTTGGGCATTTTCTCTGGAACTAAAAGTCTGCAGGAATGTTTTACCTCATCCTATTGTACTGTGACAATTGACTCACCAGAAAGTCATGAAAGGAAACCCGCTCAGTTTCATAAACGTGAATCACAATTCACTCTTCCACCCGCTGAAACTAAATGCCACTTAAATTCCAGGTTAATTTGCAGATTCCTGTTGTTCTGCAGCAAATCCTATCATTAACTTTACTTTCCTGTCAGTTTCACTGTTTTCATTTACACACATTTTTAGTTTATGTTGTGGGTGTAGTCTTGAACCGTGATTTGTGTAAGAACAGTAAAGATTTTTTTTTTTCTCATGCATAAAAAAAACAATAAAAAAGGTGATTCTACGGTTTTCTGGGTATCTGAAAAGGACCAACAATAACGGTGAGATTATAGCACCCATCCATCATGAGCATTAATGTTACGTTACCATTGGTTTGAAAGACTCATTTGAACTTGTTTTCACAAGAGTGATAATACAACAGTTTTATTCATTTTTAAAAGCTTTTATACACACTCGTATGTGAAGAAATCATATAATACATATTCAAAATTTTATAAATAAAGTGTATGCTGAAAAAAGAGTCACAATGTTGAATACCTGCTCTTTTTTTTATTTAGTCACTACTGTTTCTTTTTATCTTTATGCCGACTGACATGATGTTTGTTTAGCAGCTTAAAAAGATTTTCTGAGCGAGGATTGATGAACTCGGGTTGGGGAAAAAAAAAATCACCCTGACTGGAGGAAGTGTTGCCATCGATTTGGTAAATACCATGTTGAACTGAATACTCTATAAAGGATTCTTTTGGACTTGTTTCAGGGGGAGACGACTCACAACATTCAATCAGGAGCTTGTATGGATCTCCTTCTTCCACAAAGGTAAAACACACCGTCACACCTCTGGCTAAAACACTTTTGTGACCTGTTCATAACAAGAATGAGCTATCTGAATTTGTAGCTACGCTTTACATGTTATACTCCTGAATTTGAATTTACACAAATCTGTGATGCTGCTGGGGTTTTGTTTTGTTTTTTACACTCACTTCCTGAAAGCCAATCCGACGAATCAGTGTTCTTACCTTCAGCTGCACACAGTACAATAACACAGGCAGACAGTCCAAGTGAGATTAAACAAGTGCATATAGTTTTTGTTTTCATCACCGTTATTGTATTGAAAACTCAACTCCTGTTTATAGGAAAATACAGAAACGAATGCTTGAACTTAAAGTGGATTTTAGTGCAAAAACTGTACACCATGTGTTTGTTTGTTTTCAGTTATTGTTACCAAAAAAAATGTTAAGCGGTAAAGTCTTTTTTTTTTTTAAGCAGCAAAATTAATTTATGAGGTGAGAAATATCCAAACACATGCAAGAGACGCCTGTAATAAGACAAATTTAACTCCTACCTTTCCATCTTGGTTTTCATGACTCTTGTCTGATCCTAAATTTCTGGCACCTCCACAAAACAACTGGATCTGTACCAACATTTAGTTTCATGCCAGTAGATTGTATTTACTCATTGGCTGACTTCTAAGGGGAAGTTGCTTTTCTCTAGCTTTTGTATCAGAATAAAGGGGAAGTCGATGCAAATGCTCAGCAACATTTTACATTTTTAGTTTAAAAACCGTGTTTAAACCTTTTGATTCCTCCCTCCCCACTTCATGATTACACACCGTTCTGTGTTGTTCCCTCAAAATGCACTGATGTGACTGTTGTGCGTTTGGAAATGTATTACAAAAAAAAAAAAAAAAAAAACGCAACTGTTGAAATTTGAGTCTGGAAAAGTTATTTAAAAAAAAAAACAATTGGGAAAAAGGTAAATGCTTGGAAACTTTTGCTGTCTTAAACATTACTAATTGTGTAATTAATTTTGTTTTAAAGGGAAACGGGTATAATTTGGACAACCTCTCCTCAAAAAGCACCCAACCTCAGAAAATGTCCATGTCCCCAACAGCCGGTATGGACCAGACTGTATGTGTGCTGGTAGATTGGTCTGACCACGTGCATCTACTGCACCAATCCGCTGTCTCTGAATCGTCCCCCAGCGCACCCACCCGAGCATCCACGCATCCACCTGGGAAGTCCAGAACCAACTCGCTCACTCCTCAGTCAGTAAGAACAAAGAATCCGTCTGGATCCGCGGCGGGACGGGACAGCCTTAGAAATGGACAGAGTCAGAAACACAGTTATGTTAAACCTGGTACACAAATGGTACAGTGGCTTAGATCCACCCACATGGACAGAGGTTTACCCCAACAGGCTCAAATATCCCAGAGATGGGAATCAGGCAGGTCCATCAGCACCAACAGGTTCACCAACAGGTTCACCAACAGACAGGATGTAAAGACAATGAAGAATCGAGCACAGTAAGATTTACTTTCACACCAAGCATTTTATGCCTGTCTTTTTGTGGAGCCGTCCCATAAAATAAGAAAAACAATGTGACCTCTCGCCTAGGCAATCAGCTGAAAAACTTCCAGAGATGACAATTAAAACGGCCGTAAAGCTTCTGGACAAGAAAAATGAGAAAGAGCTGATCAGTGCCGCCGCATACATTCAGAGCCAATGTTTTAAAAAAGACGTAGCCAGATTTGAGGTAGGTTTACTCAGAATAAATAATCTGGGAACATTTTCTCCATCATCCGCCTGGCGAAGCTTTAGCAGCTTTAAGGAGGCGCAGTCTCTCCATGTCGACATTTGTTAGCTCATCGGGTTCTCTTGGTTTCAGGTTCGCTGGGCGCATGGGGCTAAAAAGCTCGTGCAGCTGCTCAAAAACGACAGCGAAGAGGTGCAGCGCGCCGCAGCAGCGGCCTTGCGTAATGTCGTCTACAAGGACAAAGGCAACAAGAAGGAGGTGACGGACGAAAATGGCCTCACCATCATCCTGAACTTACTGGACAAGACCCACGATAAGGAGACCGTATGCCAGCTTGCAGGTCAGGTTTTGGGATATTTACATTTCTCCCCATCAGGAATAGTTTATCACCACACCAACTGACCTTTTTGTATAGTTTTATTTTGAATTTGAACATATTAGTGAAATGTAATGCTGATGTGTTTGTGGATTTTCAGTAAAAACAGAAGCTATAGAAGTGTAAGGTTTTTTTTTTAAGATGCGAGAGCTGTTATAAAATTCCCCAATTATGCATCGTAAATTTAGATTTTATCAATTATATATAGAAATTATCAATGTTTTAAATTATAAAGACAACACTGAATGGTAATACACCAATCTCTTAACTAATTTTCCTCATTGATCGTTATTGCTGATTAGCAGATCAAATGCTCTTTTTTTTTTTCCTCTTCAATAATTTAAAACAAATCTTTAAGAGATGTTTTATTTAAGAAAGACGTTTCACTGTGACCTAATGACTGGCAATAACAACAGACCTGATTATTAAAGGTTTGAATTCCAAGATGAACCCCATTAATGATATTTTTATGTCCCTTGCCTGCAGGTGTCTTGTGGAATCTGTCTTCAGTTGATGAGATCAAGGATCTTTTTAATGAAAATTTCCTTCATGTCCTCACCAAGGTGATTTTGGTGCCCTTCTCTCACATAAATGGAGAGGCAGAATGCAAGCATGATTTGATCGCTGATCCCAAAGCTTTCCTCTGCGCTACAGCCTGCCTACGGTAGGAAATTCAACCAGTTTTTTTTTTTGTTTTTTTTTCTGGCTACTGGAGAGGAATCCTGCACAGTCACAGAAAATCTGGAAGTTGTGTTTCGGTATTTTCCAGGTCTGTGGAAAGAAAATGAGCACGGAAAAAGTTCCTGCTTCGAAATTTCCAACCCCTCCTTCATTTCTTCACTTATTCTGTTCTTTTCTTCCTTGAGCTCCCTCGTCTTCTATCCAATCAGCCTCCATATTTAAAGTCGTCTGCTGCAGAAACGCATGTCGTAAATTCATAGGAAACTTTAGTTGCTGTTTTTATTTTAATTATGTAAAGCACTTTGAAATGCCTTGCTGCTGAAATGTGCTGTACAAATAAAATTTGATTGATTTAAAATGATCATAAAGGTAAGCGAACTCTAGAAAACCTGATTTTGAAAAGTGTAAGAATGCTGTTCACCTGGAGATGCCAAACGCGTTTACTTGGTAGCACCCTTCCTGCTGAGAATGGAGCAGGAAATACAGATCTGAATTCCAAAGAAATGTTGAGTACTATGTCACGGTTCTTGTGAAGTGACGAAACTTAATATGTCCTATAAAGATCGTGACTCGTACTCGTTTTATTTGTTTAGACCTACGGCTTAGGAGTGCTTGCGAAGCCGGGGCTGTCTGAATTATTCTCACTGCTCCACCCAGCTGTACTGAAATCGTTCTGTCCTCTTGGAAATCAAGAGGACAGAATGCTCTGACCTTTTTGTTTACAATGCAAAAAAAACAAATAATAAAAAAAAAAAAAAAACATCCACTGTTTTATGACTGCACAAAGATTCTGTTTTGCAGATTAAAAAAGCAAAGTGAAATAGTTTGTCACACTTGCATGGATAGTCGCCATGACGATGATTTGTTTGTGTTGCTGCAGGAATCTGAGCTCCGACGACAACCACAGGAGGAACATGAGGAGTTGTGAAAATCTCATTGACTCGCTGGCTTCCTGTACTACAGAGGCTGCAACCAAACGGACACCTGATGAAAATGTGAGAAGGAAAAACAAACATGTTTTTTTTATTGTCTAAAATACAAATGTCAGTGTGTAGATCTAAAACATGAGATCAGAACAAAATGCAAAGTGGAGCTTAATTGTGAAGAAAAAGGGAGGAAAAGATGACTTTTGAATCTTTTGTGAAATAAATTCTCTTGCTCTGATTCACCTAAACAATATATTAGGCTGGGAGTTTTTCAAAGGTCATGTCATAGACACGGAAAGCTATACACTGAGTTTGACCTCAGTCACATGAAATAAGTCTAGATTTTGCTATAATTATTTTTTTTTGTTTTTTTTTTTTGTTTTTTCTTGGGATTTGACAAAAATCCCAAGAAAAAAAAATCACACTTTAAAATCAGTAAAGTGTGATTTGATGAAAACATCCCATTGGCATCATGGCTGCCATGAAGCCAATGGGATGTTTTTGTTTTTCTTGAGAGAAAAAGTTGGTTATTGTCAGGAAGCCAGATCAGTCCTGTAAGAAAACCAGTTTGAGTTTTGTAAGAGGCATGCAGCAACACCTGCAGCAAAACGTTTGTACCAAAATAGTTTGTAAAATAGTTTTGCAATCCCCACAGCCGGGCCCGGTCCACAATTTTAGAGGTTTGGGTTCATTCAGATTCCTGCTTGACAGAGGTTTTTGTTCAAGTTTATTATTATTATTATTATTATTAGATATCCATATTTATCGCTCTCTCTTTTTGAAGCTCACAGAAAACTGTGTCTGCATCCTTCAAAACTTGACCTATGAAGCTGAGGAAGACTGGATCCGCCAAACCACCAAAAATACGGAAGAGACTCAAAAAAATACGACTCCCAAAGAGATGACTTGCAGCTGTTTTCCTCGTCGCCGTGCCAACCTTGAAGAGGTAATCACTTCACTATTAAAAACCGATTTTATTTTATTTTTTTTTTTTTTAAATCCGCATAATTTCTAAAGATTTTTACTAATAAAATCAGTAAAGTGTGGCTTGCATTTCTTCACGTGTACTATGGTGTTCAACATAACCAGCTGCCTTCAGAAAACGCAAAAGAACTGGTATTTCTATTGAATTTCTTTTGCATAAAGTCATTACGAGAATAAACTTCATACTTTATCTTTTGAATAAATTTCTTTTTTGTGTGTGTGAGTGGAAAAGAAAGATACTTGGTTCTTAAGCAAATGTTTATAAAGTCACAGTCATTTATAATAAAAGATTGTGAAATGCAGTGAAGGCGGCAACACATTGAAACACATGACTTAAAGTCGCACTGGTAAATATTTGGTTGCATCTCCTGGTTTTGGATCAAACCAAAATAACAAGAAAGAGGCTAAATAATGTTAAACTTGGCTCAGCTGCTGTTTGTGACCCCACTGAACACCCATCACCTGCCTGACCTCTGCACCTCTAAATCATTTCCTCCCAGGATGCAAAGGACAAAGGGGAAGCAGAGATGATGTGCCTCCTGCAGAATAATGAAGACCCACTTGGAGTTAAGTGGCTGTGGAGCGGGCAACTTGTACGGGCGTACCTGTCGCTGTTGGCCTGCAGCACAAACAAAATGACGCTGCAGGCCACCATGGGGGCGCTGCAGAACCTCACAGTGAGGAAGGGAGAGGTAAAAAGACACAGAGTTGACTGCTGAGACTTCCAATTTGTGGCAGGAAAAATGACACTTTGCTGCACAGATTGTGCTTTTTACATTTTAGTTACATTTCTTGAAATGATAAATCTTGTAACAAGTATTTAAATGGAAAAGCAAGCGTTTGTTTTGTTTCTGTGCTTTTTAACTTTTTGGCTAATTAGGAAACCTTGTTGCTGCTTTACGTTTTTACCTGCAGATGGAGATATTTTTAAAATACTTTTTTTGACACCTGACAGATCTCCGAGTCCGTCGCCCGAATTATCGCGGAGGAAAAAGGACCTCGGAAAATTACAGCCGTTTTAGAAAAGAACATTACGCTGAAGAAACCAGCCTTGCTTCTGATGAGGAACCTCTCCCGCTTTCCAGAGCTTCACCCCTCCATCTGTAACTCCACACTCCTCACTTTTGAACTTCAATCTTCCAGAACATTGGAAAAAAAAAAGAAACTTTTCCGAACCTTCTAGTTATTTTCAAACCCCTTGAATTAAAAAGCAAGAAAACTTTGTGTAATTTGTAATTTGTGCTTTGTTGGATTTTTAATGCAACAGAGAACTGCATGATCGTGAAGAAGGGGGGAGAAAAAAACCAAAATCTGAAAAGTGTTTAGCCCGCTTTGTTCTATGATCCTTTCTGCTAATCTGTCATAGAACCCAAATAAAATAAGTTTGTTGTAACATATTACAGATGTTCAATGAAATCTAAGGGGTTTGAAAAGTTATTACTGTAGTTTCATAAAAGTGACACATTGTTGGGATTTCTTTATTTATCTTATATTTTCACTTTTGCAGTTGATAATTTGGTGGCGACCGAAACCACAAAATCCCTTTTACACCTTTTGGACATCAGTGCAGAAGAATCTGCTGAGCTGATGCCGATTCTGTGTCGGATCCTCGTAAACCTGAGCAAGAACAACGTGGAGACGGCCCAGCGTATTAGCCGTGAAACGGCCGTGAATGATATGTTACAGAAGAAATATGAAGGGTTAGTGAAACATCCAATGTCTAGCTCAAGTAAACAAAGAATCATGTTTTGCCTTATTAATGACTACATGTGACTTTTCATCGTGAATCCAGTAAAGCTAAAGAGGCGGTGGAGGAGCTGAGGGCCACGTTGTCCCCCAGAAGTTCTCACCAACATCTAGAAGAAGTGAGTCCATTCACACATCACTCTGTATCCAATGCAGATCGCTCTGCAGGAAAAAAAACAACTTTAAGGGGTATTGTGTTCAGAATGAGGTAAAAAAATGAATTTAATTTGCATTTCCAAAAGCCCTGTAGACTTTTCCAGATGCAGACGCCATAATAAGTCCTCCTTTCTTTCTTTCTTTCTTTTTTTTTTTTCCTCAACAGGATAAAACCAAAAACGCCAAACTTCTTAACTTGCTACCAAAGTCTCTGCAGTGCCGTACTGGAGCTAAACATGAGGAAATCCCGTCCACAATAAGATATACAAAACACCATTTTTTTCCATTAGGAGTTATTTTTGTATTACTTTTTGTTGTAGTGCACAAAGAAATATGGGATGAAATGTTCAAATTATTTATGCCTTTTTTAGTCGGAGTCATAGAGATGATAGCAAAGCACTTTTTAGGCAACCACAATGAAGTAAGTATTCCTAGCCACTGTTCCATTAGCAAACTTGAATTATTTCTGGCAAAGATAATGCCAGCTTTAAAAAAAAAAATATATATATATATAGTATAAAGGCAGCTCAACACCTAATGATATTACTTTGCACTTTCTGTGACAATGCTGTGAAGAATAGTAAAACAAATGAAATCGACAAATTCTGTAGATGGGAAGAAATGTCATTGCTGAATAATACATGAAGTTTAAAGTGTTCCAAAATGTATTTTTAATTGTAATTTTTTTTGTGTGAAAATAAACATTTATGAATGCATTCGAATGCCTTTGGAAATTGTGTAAATTTACTAAAGAGCATTTATGAAAACAAATCGAAATTTTTTGAGACGTAGCTTCGTAAGGTTGGCAATCGATTATAGCCAGCCAACATTAAGTTAAAGCCCAGCAGCACTTGAATTTACCCAGAACGGGGCGACTGACGCGAGTTCGCCTTGTAACCGGAGAGTTTCTAGTTAGGAGGGTTTTTATGCCGGTTTGTGTTGAAAACATGTCCCGTGGGAAGCCCCAGTAAAGAACTATAAAAAGCATTTATTTTATTGAAGAGATTAGAAAAATGTTTCATTTGGGAACATCTGCTAAATAGTAAGAACCTAATTACTTCTTGCATGGTAATCTCAGTTTAACTCCAATAAAATAAGAAGGAAATGGAATGAGCTGAAAAGAGCAAATTAGAAGAATCTAAATTTGTAGAGTTTTGCAAGAAGGAATAGTTTTAACTGAACATTATAGGAATATGGACATATTAAATAGCCTTTCTTTAAATGAAATTTGCCTTCTGAAATGTTCAACACATTTTCAATTGAGGAATGTTTTTTTCTGTTGTGTCCACCAGAGGGCAGTGGTGCTTCGTCAACAGAATCAGAAGCACATTCATTAAAAAGGTGTTTTTCATGCTTTCTCCACACAAAACCCCGGGTTTTATAAACTAATGCACTCTTTTCTTTTTCGGGTTACAAGTTCCAATTTCACTCACTTTGAGAACCACTATGACGATAAAAGCCACGAATTAAAGACTGCTGTCTTGGCGGACGAAGGATAAGACTAAGTAGAAGCCAAATCCCCTTATCAATAGCTTACTTGTTTTCCACATCCTGTTCTGTGAGAATTGGACCAATTTCTTGTTTCACAAGAAAAGCTTCATCTTGTCGTAACTTTTAATAGAAAAGGCATTATGGGATTAGTCAGAAAAATGTCACGCCTGTTCCGTCCCTTCACTGGTCTGACTTTCCTCGAAGAAGCCAGGAGAATATTTTTAGACCACTACAGACATAAAATATGTCCAAAACACCAGAATAGCCAGCGGCAGCAGGTGTGGAGAAACATGAGAATAGGTTTGTTTGCTACTGGGGTCCTAAAGTGGAACATGCTGGTGCCGACCGCCGCGTAATCTGGCTAAGCATGTTTCAGACGTACAGAAAGGATTCATTCACAGATCTTCAGTGGAAGCTGGGAGAAAGGCAGACGGTTTTTACTTTACAGTGAGGCCTTTGTTGTTGGGGATGTCGGCAGTCAGGTGAAACTGCTCAAAATAATGTGCACATTTTTAAAGGAAGGAGGGGGAAAAAAAAGATCAAAATGTCGTACTTTTCTGAGAATGTCTGGAATGAAGTTCCGCCCTTATTCTTACAAAGTTAGGGGGAAAAAAAGTGATTTTTGTGGATTATAATGGGAGTTTGAGACCTAAGGAGGAGTACTCCTTTTATCCTGCTAATATGATGTAAATCTGACAAACTGTTATTGCTTTCCGATGTAAATGAGGACTTTAAAGAGACAGAATGGCAGAAGTTACATAAGCACCAGTGTAGAACCGAGTGGTACAATTAGTTTGATCAAAAAATTTTAAATGCAAGCTGTGTTTAAAAGGTAGAAAGCTTCTCTGCCTCAGAGATTAAAAAAAAGACCTGAACCCCCTCAAATCTAACTATTGTTTTATTAAGATATCTTCTATTGGCGGCTCCCCAATTGAGGCATTTCAGCCAACCTGCACACTGAACCTTTTAAAGACCAAATATCTGCAGCACAGGTGCAACTGGTATATTTGTTGCTGAATGGAAACACTGGGTGGTGGACTGGTTTACCGATTTGTTTTTAGCCTCAATCAACAACAACAAAGTCTGTAAACTGGGAGACAAAACTTTACTACTTAATGCTGAATTTTTGCTGTATTGGACACAATTTAGTTCCCAGGAGTAAAAGACTGGTTGATGCCCATCTGAACACTATACAATTATTAATAAAATACTTGCCATTTCAACTTGCCCCACACTTCTGACAGGAAAAAAATCTTTCTAAGCTATCAATGAACACACTGAATACTTGAAGTGGCTCCAACAGCAGACCTGCCCAACCTGTTTTCTGAATAACTCATAAATACTTTATAGCTCATGAATCCTTCAGGTGATAAATTACTATTGTTGGTTATTTTTTAAATAATTATTTGGTTTTTTTTGTTGTTTTTTTAAGAAAAAGCCTGACAGCCAAGCTAACATGGAATACTAAACTACAGATTTGTATGTACAAACTTATTTTAGTGTAATCACAGATTGATGGGATCTGATACAGCATGGAACTGTTTTAAATAAATTTTCTGTTTCCTTACACTGTTTTCTCCTCTTATCAGTCACAGAACTTAAACAGAATCTCTAATTGAATAGAAAAACTGAATTAAAAAAACGTTTCTGAATCACTATAGTCAGTGAAAAACTGGCATTTCTAAGGATGTTCCAGAAAATGTAGTTCATTTCTCTGCTTCTAGACACATGAATACTTTTGTTTAGACATGCTGTCACAACTGCGTGACAGTTGTCTAAATTTCCATGTAACTTTATCTGTTTTCAGATACCTCACAGATTTTCCTTCAGTCAGAGACATTTTTTTAAATGACCTCCTGAAAAGGAAAGGTTGACTCATATGCTGAAAACAAAAGTATTAAAATAATGAATGAACATTTTTATATTGGAGCAACTCAGAAAAATAACAGTATTACTTATTTTTCTTTGTTTATTTATGAAAACCTAATGATGTCTGATGGGAAACGGATCAATTCGTTCTTCTGGACAGCAGACTAAATAGATCAACAGCCGTAAACACAGCAGGTAACGAATAAACTTGTTGAAAAAAACAAGAAAGGTGAAATTACGGTGGACTAAAAGCTGAAGGTTGCCTGATTCTGTCCGATCAGCAGAACAAGGCAGCTGTTGTGATTAATGCTGCGAAACATGAAGGCACCAGAGCTGACTGGAATTTTAAACGAACACAAATGGGAGATTTTCAAGTGGAAAAAAAATAATAAATATACAGAAAAACTGCACTTTCTTTAAGCAAAACTCAGGGTGATTGATGTTAAATTGGCTGGCATAACGTTTGCTTACACTGAATAGGTCAAACCTCCAAATTAAAACTTTGAAATTGCAAAGGATTACCGCTATTGACAACCAGGTTGACTAAGTTATGCTGTATCAGTTTATAAGCCACTTTGAAACAATGGATTCAGTTCAACTCGGTATATTTATAGTGCTGCTGATTCATAAATGTCAAGACAAATGGATCCATTTTTCACAGAAATGTGTAGTGAATGTAGACAATTTAATCCCAACTATAAAACAAAACAGCCAATTGCATGAAGTCGTTAATTTTGCCGCGACCCGTCATTTTGTGTTTCTATTAGTGGACAAGCAGCAACATGAAGACTCAGATATGGACAGGTCAGAGAGAAAGATATGAAGATTGTAAAATATTATCTAAGGGTTTGAACATCTCATGAAGGACTGTTCAGTCCATTATTCAAAAAAAAAATGGAGCTGGTACGACGCAACCACAAAGCCCAACAAAACATGACTGTTCATCTAAACTGACAGGCAGAGACTTAATCTGATAGACCAAGAGATCCATCATAATTCTGGATGTGAATGTAGGCTGAATAGGTTTGTTGTAAATGGAAAATATTTCATTAAGAAATTAAGTCCCATTTGGGTTTTGTCAAAATTATTGTCTTTGATTGTCTTTGTCACCAGAAAAAAAAAAAAAGTTGACCGATTTTATGGAGAGAATATGTAAATACTGTAAAAGTGTTTTGTTTGTTACATGATTGTTTCTAATGTTACATGAGACTCGGAATAACAAATATGATTAATGCGTTAAATCTGCTGGATTGTTCTGTAAAGTCAGCCAGTTGGTTGTAAGCTCTTAATATTTAAACAAAATAACAGTCTTCTACACAGACGCAACTAACATTATAAAAGGAAACTGGTCGAATTCTTTCGTTACATTCGTATATATTTGAAGTTCTGTTGTAAGATCAAACATGTACTTTCTGAAATGCATCCACAAGCATAAGTTAGTGATACTATCTTTTTTTTTTTTTTTAATGAGAACAGAGAAAATGTAGAAGTTTGTATATATGTTTACAGGTGTCTTGTACGTTAGATTGTTGTCGCATCTAAACATTTCTCACCAGATTTCAACAAGTGTTTGTACCACCATAAAAAAAAAAACTCAATGCCATCAACTAGCACTGAGTCTTTGACGTTTTAGCTCACTCTTTGCGTGTAACTTTCGTCAGCTGAATAGTTGTGCCTCTTGTGATGTCATCGATCCAGAAACACAGAGAGCAAAACTGATGGGCTTTTTTTTATTCTAAATTGCCTTCTTAAAAACTTTTCAATAAAAAAAAATAAAAATAAAAAAAATGTTGCCGAGGAAATCCATACTTTAAGTCTTTCTGTTCCGTGGTTGTCTGCACGGGGCCTGAGTCGATCTGGGTCCATCCGTGTGTTTACTACCAGCACAGTGAAGCTTCAAATGGCTCCATCATGCCTTGCGGTGCGGCGTCCCAGTTAATTCACCAGTCGCGTCCACGTCTCTGATGGGCAGAGCAGCGGATGCTGTATCGGACAGCCTTCGTGTCGGATGTCCGAAGAGGGGACGGACGGGACTGGTGTTTACATCCACACGACTTCACAGACGAGGAAGAGGAAGAGGAGGAGGAGGCTGCGCACCGTTAACTCCTGCAGGAGCGGAAAGGCACGGATTGAACCCGGGATCTCAACCTGCTTTACACACCACAGGAAGCGGTGAATTTTACTCAGAAGAGGCACACCGAGCCTCCGGAGCACCGGGACGGCTTTTTTTTATTTATTTATTTATTTTTTTTTAAAACCCTCCGACAGGCGGTGAGCTGCGGCTCAATGAGGTATGCGGCTGAGATTCGCACTGCGTTAAAACATAACAGACACAGTGTTGGCTTTCAGCACCGGTTCCTGGTTGTGTTGTATAGTTTAACTGTTCAGCTGTTGCATAACTTTCATATATATATATATAAATATATATATTTTTTGTTCTGCTGTTTTTCCTGGTTCTCCTGTCGGAGCGACAAGTCCAGAGAAATATTGCAGAAATTGTCAGAGGAAGTAATGACACCATGTGTTCTGGACAGAACATACCAGACCAATGAGCCGTCAGGAAGTGAGTGTGCAGTGAGTGTATAAGTAATTGGTTCGTGTGTGGGTGAGAGGGTCTGCTGATGAATCCAAACTGTGTGATTCGAACCAAAACTTTTCTAATTTGAGTTACTGATCAACAACAGAGCTGGAAGCTCATGTGTGATGAAGGTAAAGGCAACTTTATCACAGCCAGCGGCTCTATGTTTGGTAGTAGTTGATGCGAAGCCGGCCTAACGCAGAAGCAAAGTGAGCAGCTAGTGCAACCAGCATAGTGTTATTTAAATCAAATGTACTGCTGTCTATGTGATGCATCTGAAGCGATCATGCAGCAAAAACCTTTGTGTTTTTTTTTGTTTTTTTTTAATCTTTGGTTAAAAATGCACCCCGAGTTTGAAGTTACGTTAAGTGTAAGGAGAATGTTGTAGTAATGAATGCTAGTTCCTTAAACGGTAATGGTTGCTTTGACACACAGTGTTAAGCTTGTGATCATAATGCAGGATTAGAGCAGTGTATTATAAGCCTGGCGGGCCACCAGGCTTTACTTGTCCCCCCACCAGGCTAAGTATTGCTCATTTACTTAAGTCTTTTTAAAATGTCTGCATTTTTTAAGCCTTTATAGTTGGTGTTCATGTATCAATCTTTCAGTAATACAGACTTATCAAGTGATATTTTCAAATTTCTTCTCGACTTTAAAGATTTTATTTAACTCAAAATCACGACGGGCCGTCGGATGAATGACTGCCCTAGCAACCAACCACCGGGCTTATCTAGTTTTCTGGAGGAAACCTTGATTAGAGTACATGCATAATCATGTTTCCCATATTTAAAATATCACATTTAGCTTTTGATGATATGAAATAACAGCCAGCCTAATGTCCAGTATCCATATATAGCATCAACTACAACTCTAACATTATTAGCCACAGCAATGTTTGCTTGCACTTTGCACCCTAAACCAGTTATTTATTTACTTTCAGCTGTTAGGTGATGTAATTCAGAGCTACGAATCAGTTTTTCAGCCAGAAATCATCCGTCCTGTCTTTGCCTGTACGATTTGAGCTACTGCAGTGGAAAAAAGTCTTAACAGAATTACTGGAGTAAATCTTTGTCTTTCAGCAGACTCCCCCACCCCCCCTCATCACGTGGTCGGCTAAGCCGCCAGACTTTACAGGCTTATTGTCTTCATCAACCTGATTAGTTTTAACTTTTGAGGTTGCATGGCGGCGGTTTCGTCGCTCCAATGTGGCGATCGTGACGTCTTTCCAGTAGCACAGGAAACGCGGCCCTCGTGTGCCGTCCTAGTTAAAATCACACACGTTGTGTTTCACAGCTGACTGACGGCGGCTGAATGCAGCACTTTCCAAGCCGATGACCTCCTGAAACCTTTCATTCAGCACCTCTGAGGCATATTTGTCCAAGCCTGTGCTCGTGTCATGGTCTCCAGCTGTTGACAATTTTTTTTTTTTTTTTTTTTTTTTTTTTTTTTTTTTTTAACAAACTAAACCAGAGAGAGGAAAACGCCTCGCTGAGCGGAGATAATTTAAAGATTGCAGTAGACTTAACAGGATACTACAGTAGAAGGAGGCAACTTGCCAACTCTAAAGCACAAAGTCATCAGTGTATTACTGTATGAGAAGGGACCACTGAGTCCAGGACACTCCATCAAGGAAAGTGACATCATGTCTCTGAACAAGGGTCCATATCTAATTGAATTTCCTCGTATAGGAAACACCTACTGACATTTGCGTTTCTGGCTGCCATTTTACCCGTGCGACGCTAGCGTGGCTCTGAACAGGAACTTCAGCTCTTCCCTGTACTGTTAAGGTTAAAGAAGGCTTAAGTTGGGTTAGTTGGCTGCACAATTGCCGTCAGGTTTAGGTTTAACCTTTTGCGATTTCATTTTGTTTTTTTTTAAGTGAGATCACATTTTCACTGATCCACCTGATCGATCTCAAAACTTGCCAGTTCTGATTACAGTCGCCGGGGTTTTAGAGCATCTGCTAATCCTGAAAGCTAATTAGGTCAACAACATGAGTGGATGTTGAGCACCGGGGATACACCCTTCACCCCATAAGGATTAGACAGGATGAATGAATGAATGAATGGGATTCAATTTCCACGAGTTTGACAGAGTGATCAATCAGAGTTGGAGTCCAGGCAGCGAAGTCGACCTTCGTAACCCTTTACAAATAGAAAACGTGATACAGGACTGATACGCCAGTCAAATTACTCCACAGTAGGTAATTAGCATCTTCTTTGGAGGGATTATATAGTTGCTTCATGAGTTGCAGCAGGAGACAAAAAAAAAAAATCCAGCCACCTCGCCCTAATCTTAACGTTGAAAAACCCCGCTGCTGCTCACACCTCCGTTCTTTCCCGTACCCTCGTCGAAGGGGACACAAAGAGGAAGCAACGGGAAAGCGCCGCTCGCTTCTTAATTGTTGCAGATTGTTTGGCCTCCTTTCCCCAGTCCGTCCCCTCCGGTCAGTCCGGTCGTCTGTGCACAAAGCTTGGACAAAGCCGGAGCCGGGTTGCTATGGTGAGGGATTGTTTGCGTCCAGTCATGCCACTGGCCATGTGGGCTCATTGCACACATTGCAGCATGCTCTTTTGTTTGAGTTCACACACACACACACACACACACACACACACATACACACCAAAACACTCTGGGCTCCAGCAGCCATCTAAAAGAACTTGTCCTCTGATTGCATCATAATTCTGAGCTGCTCGCTTCTCTGATGTTTTGCTGTGCCATTTGCAATTTATTTTTCTCTTTTTTTTTTATTTATTTATTTTTTGCTTAGTTGGAATGTAAAATTTAAGGGTCAGGAGTTCAACCCCAATCGCCGAGTTTGTTAAACACAGAGAGAGCGGGGAGCTCGAGACAACAGGAAATGAAGTGTTAGGTTTGCAATTAAACCCAGATTTTTAACTCCAATCAGTTGCCCTGGGATGGTTTTTGCGTTAACCGTCTTGTGCGTCGCTCGCTGCGTTGGAGGAAAATCTGATAAGTAACCCGGCCTTGGTGTGCTGCGTCTCCTCCTGGGCTCTGCCTTCCTGTGGCATCCCGAGAATGAAACTTCAGGGGAGGCAGAACTGAAGTCACAACTAAGATTAGCTCTGTGGTTTGCAGGCCAGACAGCAGGATATTCCTCATGTCGCGAACCAAACGGCTGCTGCAAAAACCGCCTGACTGAAGGGGTTGAATTGATAGCAGCAGACTTTCCGTTTTGTATCAGTTTTCCTGATGTCATGAAAATAACGACCCTCGACACATTACATTGTTTTCCTGTCCTCTCTTGATTGATGTGAATACTTGGCACATGCGGTGACGGCATTAGAGCCGTCACCGCATATTCACTGTTTGGACATAGGTGTCCAAAATGGGACTCCTGACCTGTGGACGTTTGCAGCCTGTCTTGCTTCCTTCCTTTTTCCAGTCTAAATGCTGACAATATATGTAAAGAAATGCAAAAAAAAAGTAACTTTTCGCTCGATTCTCCACACATGAAGGTTTTATTTTGGTCTTGTGACTTACTTTAGAGTGCCTTTAAGTAGATCCCAGAGAGTTGTTTTTTTATTATTATTATTATTTTTGGCTCAATCGAGAATACAGGAATGCAACACTGACCCTCCCACACCTGTTGCTGCTCAATTCTGGTGTTGAGAGAATGCAAGCTTGGAAAGACAAATTTGGCTGTCTTCCATGTAGCAAAACATAACCCTCATCTGGTACTCTGCTCAAATTTAGTTTATCGTAAATGGTGCCATAAAAATGTAAACCCCGATACACCGAGGTATATATAATCTCTTTTCTGTTGAAAATTAAAACACTTAGAAGTTCTTTTTATTATTATTTTTCTGTTGGTATACTTGTATTTTTACTCAATGTGAGAATCTCGAACCACTGAGTGAATCTATTTTTTTTCTTATTTGTGGTTGAATTAGAGAGGTCAACTCCCCGTGCATGAACTGTTCAGTGGAGCTGAAATATGCAGAGCCGACTCTGACACTTTATAAAACGGTCACAGCACTTCTCCCACATGTTCTGACAAAACTGTCTGGACACGGCCCGCTGAGCGGATCCGAAACATGGAGAGCGCGCATTTACAATGAAGCGGCTCCAAAAATAGAAGCCCCCTGTCGCAGCATGCTAATTTATGTACGCTCGCTCGGTGTGATTTATTTATTTACACGCCGGCAGAGGGAGCATCAAAGTAAGTGCTGCCGAGGCCATAAACGGAGAAAATGGAAACGGTATCGTGGAAATTCAGAGCCGCGTTGCCGGCGGCTGCAGCGGGTGGGAGCGAGTGGCGGAGGTGGCTGAGGCGTAGCAATAGTCTCCATAGTGACTGCAGAGCTGCGCGTTCTCGCCAGGGGAAAGAAAATCGAAGCTCATTTCCACTAGGAAGCAGACTTCATCGGTGATGGCGCTGGATCAGTTTAGGACAGAACTCAGCTTTAACAGCCTGACCTTTAGGGTTTCCAGGTCAAAGCCTCATTAGCCTGTGGGTTTCAACCCAGAGCTATTAACTAGTTTCTTCTATCAGCCATTGTGAGTCTCTTAAGTTGTTCAGACAACTCAGTCACACGCAGACATCCAGGAACAAAGCTTATGGAGCTTTTAGTTCTGCTTATTTGGACCAGAACATTTGAACATCTGCCTCGCTGACAAGAAGGCAACTGTTTCGTAGGAGGGGGGGGGGGAGCTGTGGGTACATTTATGTTACTATTTTTTCACAATGCCTGCGACACTGTTTTACTTTGTATGGTAAACCCAGGTTGTCCCTAAAAAAAAAAAAAAAGGATTCAGTTTCAGCTTTGTGTTTTCTTTTGTTTGTTTTTCTCTCCCTGTAATAGCGGTGCCGTGACGTAATGAAACAGTCGAACGCAACACTGGCAGAGAAATCACTAAAAACTAGACAGAAAAATTGTCAACACAGGAATGAAAAACCGAGGCGGGTCAGGTGGTGCTCCTTTGGTTTCTTGCAGAAATGTTTGCTTTTGTGATTTGAAAGTGTAGCTTTTTTGTTTTTTTTTTAGCAGAGTACAGCAACAGGTGGGGGTGGGGCGGCGTTCCTTTACTGTGAGCTGGAGAGAAACGTCAGTTTTTGCTAGTCTAAAGGTTTTAAAACATTGCTAGTTGTTGATAACTGGGAACCGGCCCATGTTTACTTTGCATTTACTCACACGACTATCTGTGTGACGAAATGTAATCGTTGGATCTAGCCAGCTATAAATATCAATATAACATCCTCAAAAACACCAATATTCATCTTAACTTCCTGCAGCAGTTTTCTGTCCTGCATGGCTAAAGCTAGAAACTTTAGAAATTGACTGACTATTTTTTTATTATTATTATTTCCATCCACCTGTGTAAACGGTGCTGTTGATGAAGGTAAACCTCTCTGAAATGAGGAAATATTCAAACCTTCAGCAGCAAAACTACCAATACAGATAGGAAAAAAGAAAACCTTTTTTGCTAACAAATGTTCTATTATTTTATACTGTGGAAACCAAAAATTCACTTACTTTGGCTGCATGTTTATGGTTGTTGTCCATGTGGACGACCCATTTGCACCCGACCTTTCACTTCCTGCCTGACGTCTTTAGATGCTGCTTCAATATTTCCGCATAATATTCTTGCTTGCCCACCAGAAAGCAGTGAGTCCCAGGTGTTATTGTGGCATTTAACAAATTTAAATAATTTTAGTAATTCCAACCGACCTATAACAAGAGAAAGTGGGTCTAATTTTTACTTCAAAAGAAAGAAAAAAAACATCTATTTTTCACATTTCAGTCTCACTGGAACACCAATTATTTTACTGTTGATGACGTTGATTAGGAGTTTTGTTTTCTGCTTTGTTTGGCTCTTTAAAAAAAAAAAAAAAAAAAAATTATTATTGCAGACTGTATCACAGAGCAGGTTGAAGTCTCGACTCGATGCTAGCGCAAAAGTGACGTGTGCGTCCAAGTGTAGTTTCATAACAGATTACATTCCCAAGTTGGTGGCAGATGCCATTTGCTGAGTGGGATTTGGAGATTTGCCACGAGAATGGCCACATTGGTGCAGCATGCGAGCAGGAAGTGTGAACGCTACAAAGTATGAATTCACAGAACGCCGGACTTTGTGAAACTCTTGACGTCTAAATGCCTTAAGCCGACGCGGTCGCAACTTGTTTCCTGGCCTAATTTTGAAACATCCGCCATCTGCTTCGTTTTGTTTGTCCTGCTGTTGGTGTAAGCTTTCACCTTGGACAGATGCGGCTCAGATGGTCGAGCAGGTTGCGCTCTAATTGAAGAGCGGGCAGCCCGATCTCTCGGCTCCTCCGCATGCCAGAGTGTCCTTGGAAAAGCCACGCGGTTTAAATCCAGAGCCACAGACCAAAGAGTCGGTCGCTGTAATCAGCGAAGTTGAACAGCATTAACGCAAGCCGAGCTTAAAAAAAAAATAAAAATTTGTCTCGATAAAATCAAAGCCTGAACTTAAGTGTGGTGCGCATTTAACCCTTTCGTTACATTCCAGTGCAACGCCTTCTAGTCATCCTCAGTTCTTGTCCGCTAGGGGTCTCTGCACATTTTTACGGACGCTAATGTTTCCACAAGCCGGAGTTTTGTTTCAAACGAGGCCGAAAACACCATCTATATTCTGCTGAAAAACAAAACTTTATTCTCACCTTTCAGTTCTTTTTGCTTTTTTCTTACTCTGAGTAGTCTGCATGCACTGTCGCCCCTTTAGAGATTTGAGTGAAAACTAAATTTCTGAGTGTTCAGCTAAGTTAAAAGTAGTATGAATAGGGCTCTAGTAGAGAGGTATGATTTTTTTTAATAAATAAATAAATAAAAATGTCTCAATAGCGTTTCTGTAAAGGATTCACTCAGGAGGCTAAGCGCAAATTCAAGCTAGACTTTTCTGATTTTATTTAATAAAAAAAGTATTTAAAGTCTTGTAAAGAACAAACTACAATCCCAATAAAACACTGGAGTTTATGACTCTAACATGAAAAAAAAAATTGCAAAAATATTTGCATTAATGCTTTTGGCATCTGAGATCAGATTTGATCTGTTTTTACCTCGTAGACTATTTTTCCGTGTGTGCAGCACAATGCCGCCTCACCGGGAGAACATCTAGTTAAATTACCCGGGTTGGGGGGAGAGCGGGGGGGGGGGGGGGGACAGTGGTCCCATTCCAGCTGTGATGAAGATGGAAGCTGCCTTTAACTCCACGTCAAACGACATGAACGTTGAACAATCAGGGCTGAACTGATGGCTCGTTTCTGCAGCTCAGTAAGGTTGCACCACACAGCATTAGGCTGCTGCGCTTTAACTGCTCTGCTGCTCTGGCAGCTGTTGAGGCGTTGCCAGCTCCGTAATGACCGCCCCGCTGCTGATGCTTGTGTCAGCACTTTGAAAATGGCTCTCATTTTGTGTCCGTACGCTCTCTTCTCCCCTCCCCTCCCCCCCCCCAGCACCGAGCGCCTGCAAATGAAACAAATATATTGGAACGGTTCTATTACGCGACTACAATTGCTGAACCACAGGGGTGCTTTTGCGACCGTTCATCGGGAGCATTAAATGAAACCGCTTTCCAAAGAACAAGTGTCGACGTCAAGTTTTATTTATTTATTTATTTATTTATTTATTTATTTATTTATTTTATAGCTGCTCGCGTCCTCCGGGCTCTCTAGTGGTTGGGAAGTAGTTTAGGAAATAACTGGAAGGAAATGAGCTTGTTGATTTTGTTTTATAATACGCCTTAGGCTAAAGAGCTTTGATCTTTGGAGCTAAGCTTAACAAAAAACATCAAAGGGGGCGGTATTTGAATCTAAATGGTTGATTACATTTTTTAAAATGTTTTCTTTCTGAGTTGTGTGAGTTATTTGGCTATCTGTACAGCAAATAGATATGGAGATATAAACTTCTGAGTCATGTTTGTGTCCGAAAACTGCGTTTCCTCGACTGCTAAATTGATGGCGCACATCCGCCATTTTGGAGCCATTTCACGGAAAACCGAGAGGGAGAGCGCAAATTTTACTCTGAATAGATTGTTTAACTTTTTTTTAATTTTTTATTAATCACATGTCCAATCAGGACATTTTTATTATATTGCACTTTAAAACCTGTTCCAGAAGATGCCAAGTATTGACTGTAGTGGTAAGCAAAAGCATTTAACTACATTTTTCTTCTTCTCACTTTGTGGTCGCAATTAAAGTTAATTCCTCATCCAGCCTTGTTCGTCTCAATCCTTGGTGTTTTATTTGATCTCCGACTTAGAAATAAAAGTTAAGACAGTAGCTGTGTGCTTGTGGCCCTTTGCTAACGTTTTACGAGCAACACAAATCTGCTGCACTTGAATAGCATATTCTGTGTCATATTCAGACCACAGGAAAACAAAAATGAATTGGTCTTATTTAAAAAAACAAACAAACTCCTAGTCGCTGTGATTTTTCAGTTACACTGATTTCTGTAGGGACTGTTCAATGAGCCACAAATTGTGTCATTACTTCTTCATGTGGGCTGTTTTTCTACTGGAAAAATAAACGCACTGAAAACGGTTGAATTTTATTCATCTTTTCAAATTGGGTAAAGCTGTTGGACAAAGAATGGTTTTATTTAAGGGTCTCTTTATGCCTCTTTTTCCAGAGGCGGAGGGGGGAGGGGGGAAAAAAATCGGGAAGGTCTATGTACCGAAGCGCAGCGCTTGAAGGTCGCAGGTTTAATTTGATATAAATGTAAAAATGTCAGTGCACATTATTGGAGCTGACGCTGAAAGACATAGTGCTGCTGTTGTGCATCATTACATTCCTGGAGTGTTTCATCACTCACAGGGAATGTCTCCAGCTCACACACAGTCTTGTGTAAGTTACACAAGCAGGGATTAATGATTATTAAGAACTATTTGCAGACTGATTTCGCATCTCAACTGCATCCACTGTTAGCTCAGCTTTAGCTTGTCTGGATCTGAATGACTTGTTATTGGCAATCGTACTATAGCTTGTTGATGTAGCATTTTAGCTAGGTTCCAGAAGTGTTTTATTTTTTTGTTTTCATGACAAATTATCAATAGGTGACTTGGATTTATAAATATGTGGAGTATTTAGTTCAGTTTGTGGTACAATGAACACTCTGCAGTATTACTTTGACACTATTACAAACTGACTTGTAATAAATCATAGAAACAAGATGATACAAAGCAAATTTCAACTTTCAGAACTTTGTTCCCACTGACTGATTTGTTCCTTTTTTACGCACATTTGCCATAACTCTAAGTGTCGTTTTCATTTGCTGGCTTCCAGGGTGCAAGAATAAGCCCCTAAGAGCGCCCCCTGGTGGAACGGAGGAATGAGGGCCTCTGGATGAAGGCCATGGAGCTGAAAGTCTGGGTGGACGGCGTACAGCGCATCGTGTGCGGGGTCACAGAGTTCACCACCTGCCAGGAAGTGGTCATCGCTTTGGCACAAGCGATCGGTAAGCTCAACGCTTCGCACAAAACAAATAAGAGGCATTGTGTCGCACACTCTCAATTTGACAGGAACTGAAGTGTGATTTAGATTACGTTTTAAGTGAGATAAATCTGCATTGTATTCTGTGGTGCGCTTATTATCGGGTGGGCAAGCTGTCAGACTGACTATGGGTGATAAATTGCAGAAAGATGAAAGGTGACTGGAGGGCATGAATATTTCCCCCATAAATAAGCCTTTACAGAACAAGATGAGTCATACTTCAGCAGTCCTGGGTTTATTGACAAGGAGCCGCAGTGAAATAAGTTAGCATGCTGCCTTTAACAGACGATATGTGAACAGTTTTTTTTTGTTTTTTGTTTTTTCAGATTGGTTTTCGCCGACCCTTTAGACACACTAGAGCTCAGACATGCCTGTCAAAGTGGCAGAGCAGTGAGATGTATGGCATTCGCTGTCCTTTGTGTGTCCCCTTTGCCTTTTGTTCAGGCGGCCAGGCCACTTTGATGTGAATGGCTGCAGTGATGAATGCACCTCTTTTTCTTTTTTTTTTTTTTTTTTTTACAAGGATCCTTACTGTGCAGGATGGGGGTTGAGGGTGAAACAGGCAGTGCTCTGCTCTTATCTACATGTGTACAGACTAGAATGCAGAGTACACACACACACACATACACACACAGATGGAAAACTGCAACACCATTGAGCCTCCAGCCCCTCACAATCGCTGCTTGTTGAGTCAAATTTTCCCACCGTGAAAACTCTTTCGGTCAACACGCTGGTGGAGCGCTTTGAATGCGCTGGTGGTGCGTGAGCGTGGGAGAGCCGTGGAAGAATTTATTGAATAAGTTTTGTTTGGTGCAAATTCGACTTTCACGCCCGGCTTTCCAAGTTTACTTGGATTTCGATGACGCCGCAGCAGCGGTTATTATCGAAACTCTGGCCTGGCCTCATAGGTGCACTACCTCACAAAACTGTTCAGCCTCCTTAAACCTTTTTCCACGTTTCAGCCACGAGCTTCAGTGAACAGAATTGTGTCGGACTTTTATGTACAAGCGTGGTGTTTATTTATATCCGGCCTTCTTAACTCTCACTACGCAGAACCAGCTTTTGCTGGAATTACAGCCAGTATGTACTGAACTTTTTGTCTTTTCTTTCTTTTTTTTTCTTCAAGATCAAAATCTGTCAAAATGATTCCTCCTTCAAACTTTCCCACATCTTTATCTCTGACATGCTGTGTTCCTTATTATGTTTCTTCACATGCATTTTTACTGAAGTTAAATTATGCACAAGTCAACTCCTAACAGATCGCTGAGACTGTCGAGACTTTTAAATCTTTGCTCAAGACCCAGATTTATTCTTTGGCATTTCAAGCAGAGTTTGAGTTTCATTTATGGAGTGTATTTGCATTTCACTTTTAAATATGTTTCTTGTTCATATTGTTGTTGTAATCTTACTTTATTTCACTGAATTACTTTATTTCACTTTAGTCAACATTTGTTGTTTACTTTTTAATGTGCTAAAGAGGAGGGGGATAGATGCACACTATAATGTTCGCGTTTTTATTGGCGGAACAAATTTCAATGATTTTTGTTGATTCTTAATCATCCTTCCAGTTGTAAATATTATAGCGCATCCTAAGTAACTGCACAGATGTCCTGACTCGCCTTTCCTCCCTCCAGGACGCACCGGCAGGTACACTTTGATCGAGAAATGGCGAGACACGGAGCGCCACCTGGCTCCGCACGAGAACCCCGTGGTGTCCCTCAACAAGTGGGGTCAGTATGCCAGCGACGTGCAGCTCATCCTCCAGCGGACCGGCCCCTCCGTCAGCGAGCGGCCCACCGCCGAAGGGCTGGCTCGGGTCCCGGAGCGGGGCCTCTACCGCCAGAGCTTGCCGCCTCTGGCCAAGCTGCGGCCTGCGGGGACGGATGGCTCGCTCAAACGTAGGGAACCCAAGCGCAAGTCTCTGACCTTCACCGGGGGAGCCAGAGGGCTGCGGGAAATATTTGGGAAAAGTAAAGATACCGAAGGTATTTTCTTTTTACAGCAGGTATGAACTTTGTGTGTGATTTTTATTTTAGAACTTTGTTTATACTCTCAGCCAAACAGGCTCAGCAGCGGGGCGTCAGCCTGAACCTGAGCAGACTCAGAGGCGGTGGGACGGCATCTGTACCTGGGAGTCCGGCTAGGGAGCTCAGCCGGCTGGTCCAGCTGCAGCGAGGCAAGCTGCAGGCCCTGGAGAGCCGTCTGCTGGGCTGCGAGGCCGAGCTGCGAGACTGGGAGGAGGCCAGCGACGTGAGTCCGACCGCGGCCAGCCGAGAAGAAAAGAAGAAGAAAAAAAATTGTTCAACTATTCCAATTATTTTCCACTTAGCAGGAGGGAAACGTGGAGGACGAGCTGCTGCTTCTGGAGCAGCAGGTGAGGAGGAACGACGCCGAGGCGGAGGAGGAGGAGTTCTGGCAAAACGAGCTCCACATCGAGCAGGAGAGCGAGCGGCAGCTGCGGCAGCAGCTCGTCGAGCTGCGGGGCCGCGTGCGCGACTGCGAAAGCAAGCTTTCCGAGTACTTGGCGCGCATTCAGGTGAGCGCTCCGACGCAGAGGAGCTGCGTGATTCTGGAGTTTTTAACTGCACCTGGGAACAGCAGGAGTCCTGCGCTGTACTTCCACATCTCCATCGCACTATCGGGTTCTCACACAAAGTAGAGAACAGTAGTGGAGTAGAACAAAAATGATGAATGTTTTTTTTTGTTTGTTTTGTTTTTGTTAAAGAATGAAATCCTGGAAATGTGGCATACTTTTGTATTTGTGTTATAAAAAAATGAGCAAATGATGAATGAAAGCCTTTAGAAATCCAATTTGCAGATTAGTCCTTGATTTAAAGGAACTCAGTGTTTCAGCATCTTTGCAGTTTTTTTGGAACTGAATACTACTTTGGTATGCAAAATGCATACCATTATATATATAATATATATATATATGTGTGTGTGTGTGTGTTAAAAACTGTATATGCAGTTTCACCCCTGCAATTATGGTTCGCTACTGTGGGCTGGTTCGAAACATAAAATCCCAATAAAACATATTTTAGATAGTGTTGGAACACGGGGGAACACGTCTAGAAAGCAAGAGAGCCGTACTGAAATAGATGACCGTTTCCGTGAAGGCTTTGCAGTGATGTTTGCTGCGTTGTTTAGAGCATGGAGACGGGCCTGGAGAAGGAGCGACTGCAGCAGGAGGCTGAGCTCAACCTGAAGATCAAGGAGGAAGAGGTACAAATCAGCTCATCTTGCTTTTCCAAACACACGCCGAGCTGGAAAGAGAAAGGAATGTCCTGTTTTAAACTAAACAACTGACAAATGAGAGGCTCATCCCAAGCAGAAGTTTTTGCTGTCGTGACATATTATTAATCTCAACTTCCTTTGTTTTGTTTTGTTAACTATCCAGTAGACGTTAATAAGCTACCAGTCTTTCGAGCCGCTTCCCCTTCAGACTTTTTGATGAGTTGTTTTCCTTCAACTCCTGATTCCAGGTGCAGGCCCAGCTGGAGAAAGTGAGGGCAGAGCTGGAAGTGCAGAGCCAACAAACGGCGCGGCTGGAAAGCAGCTGCAAGGCGTTGGAGCGCTCGCTTTGCCAGTCGGGCAAAAGACTCCAGGTCAGCTCACATTTTATTAGTTTTAATCAGACTTTTTTTTTTTCTTTTCTTCTTCTGTTTGGCACTCCAGCCTCAGAACTGCCAGGCTTTATTTATTTATTTATTTATTTTGCCTCCAAATGGGTTCAAAAGTTTCCGGAAAAGGTTGTGAAAGTTTTTTTTTTTTTTTATTAAAATGCTGCAGAGAAAAGCCAGTGATCTGTGCACAGGTGGAACCGGTACAAGTCCTGAGCTCCTTAAATTTGCAGGCAGCGATGCTTGCTGGGATGTGCGGTGGATTTTTGCTTCTGTGCCTCCTCTTACGAAACGAAATTTTCCTCTACAGACTGCGTCCGCTGTGATGTGAGAAGTATGAGGTAATAAGAAGAGGAAGGGAGGGTATTAACAGCATTCTTTGGCTGATTAGAGAGGGGCGTAATAAATACGCAATCCCTTCCCTGACGTTGCTTTAGCCCTCTGGCAACCCGCTGTCGCAACTGGGTTTACGGCTGGAGGGATTTTGAGCAGATTTCAAACGTGTACCTCTAAGATCTTGTCAAATTTATAACCGCAATTTTAAAAATACCCTGGCAGGATTTTATGTAATAGACATGAGAAATCATGAAGTGTTAGAAAAATGATGCATTCCAGCCCCGTTTGCCTATTTTCTTGTAGAACAACAGGAGCTTAGTAAGATTTGATAGTCTGTGTCTTCATGTTAAAAAGTTGAATTTTGAACTTATCAACTTTGCCGTTTGTGTTTTCATGACTGACACAGCTCCAATGCGATACTCTTGTCACAATAAGAACTATTTGCAATGTTTATAACCGCATGGCACAGGATTCAAAACCCTACTAGCACAAATATTGCCATAGTAATATAGTTCATAAGGACAACAATCACACAAAAAAGCACTAAAACGCACTCTGTAGCTGCATTATGTCATATTTTCAAATGTACTGATGTCTATTGGTATACAAACTGTGGACAATAATAGAAGACATAACAAATGTGACAACATAGATAGTTTAAGGGTCTTTAAACAACAATGTTGTGACAACACTAATTCTGTTATCGTCACGATAATGGAGTTTATCGTGACCACAATAAATCAAAATTTTAACACGATAAGAAATGTATCGCGATAAAAGACAAATGATAAATTGCCATTCCTAGTAATGTTACAAAGAATAAACAAATCAAGGCGTCTGAACGTAAAGGAAAAAAATGGAGAAGTCGGTGGTTTATTTAGTTCCCACGGTGTTTTGTTTTCTGTCTCAGGAGAAAGAACAGGAGCTCGAGCAGCTAACGAAAGAGCTGCGGCAGGTCAACCTGCAGCAGTTCATCCAGCAGACTGGCACCAAGGTCACGGTGCTGCCCGCTCAACCCGCAGGAGACAACAATGGTGAGCGCCAGCCCAAGAACCGAAAGCACACACACACACACACACACACACACACACACACACACACACACACACACACACACACACACACACACACAC
>NW_006799948.1:5206879-5291635 GCF_000485575.1 Poecilia formosa
AAAAACACAAGATATTAAGTTGAAAAATTCCCATGCGCACAGTATTTTAATTAATTATGCGTGCTATCTCGGGAAATTCCTTTGTTTAGGCGCAAATCTAAGACGAGTCAGTTTCATGAAACTTCAATTTCATAGCTCATTACCCCTTTGGCTCCTGTGTTGTTTACCCACTATTGACATTTTATCTATTGAAACTCAGTGCCACCTTGTGGTGAAACCCAGAATAACACATCAGATTGTAACCAGATGAGGCAGGAGTCTGTGACCATTTCAGCTTAGGTTTTAGTTGTGTGAACAAAAAGAAGACTGAGGGTTCTCGATCAACTCTTGCATCTACAGATGTGGAGTGCGGCTCTCTGAAACGGCTGGGCTCGTCGCGGCTGTTACCCAGCGATCTCCGCGCTCTGCAGAGCAGGGTCTCCTCCGGTCTAAACCCAGAAGGCATCTACGTCTGACTGCGCGTGGGCCAACGCAGACAGCTAGGTGGCCTGGTGTTTCAGATTCACTGGACAGCCGAGAATCCTCGTCGGAAACGGCCATTTTACCGTTACTGGGAGACGCACCAAAGTCGTGCCAACGTGCAACACTTTTGTCTGAACTCTGAGGCATGAGTTGGGATTTTTCGCCTGTGCTGTTGCGTAATGAGGTAACAAAAACAAACAAGCTACAAACCAGCAGATCTTTACTTTATGCTCGAAGCAGCTACTTCGGACTGACTGTCAATGACGAGGATTTCAGGAGTTTAGACTTGTGTAAGAGTAGATGCATGAGCATGCACATTTGTGCTATAACCTTAGCCATATCTGATTGCCTTACTCTGGTAAAAAAAAATAAACATATAAAGAAAACCAGACATGAAGAAATATAATGTTAAAGCAGAACTCAAGGTACCTTCTGAATGCCATAAAAAAAAAAACTCAAAAATGTTTAGCAGCAATCCAGGAGACTGCTGATTGTACCTGATGTCAGTGTGTTTTAAAATCGAATCTGGTGTTTTTTTATGTATGGGTTTAGACTTTTATATTGATTCAGTGGATGTAGAGTAGCCTTATACTCAGTTTTTAAAGTATGAAGTAAAACATCCAACTTATAATTATACATAGGAGGTGAAAACCAGAATGTGTAGGCCTGCAGAGTACCAAAAGTATCTAAAATCAATCGAACAATCAATGTCGACTAAATAGCCACCAGGTGGCGACAAACACAAACTATTCAGGCAAGCAAGAGTAATTTGAATGGATGTCTTCTCTAGAGCTTAGGTTGTTTTATAAGTTTGTGTTCATATACATAAACTGGTCATATTATTTTATATAAATATATATATATAAAAAAAAGCTTCAGCACTTTAGATCTGAATGTGTAAAAGTGCCACTATATATTTTTCTTCATTTTATTTTTAACAGTTTAACAAAATAAAGATGTCTTATTTGAACCAAAGCTAGTGCAAGAAAATAGTTAGATGAATATATATATATATATATATATATAGTTTGAGTGAAACACTAATGACTTAATTTTTTGTTGTCACAAAAAATAGGATTTTGTTGGGAAGTAATGGAAAAAATGAGAAATGTGTAAAACTATATATGTCTGTAGCGAATCCAGTTCCACAGAATTAATAAAACCAAGCCAATAATTTGCTGAAACTGGATTGAAATGCAAACAATGCATTCTTTAGAGTTCTGTGCCCAGATTGAGCATTCACTGAAACACTGCGTTGGGATTTTGATTTTACAGGAAGTAAGCAGGGATCTGATGAAATATTGTTGCACGAAATTAAAACAGTCTTTGTCGTGGTTTGAGACTCTTATTTTGAAGTAATAAAGGAAGCAGTTCTGAACCTTTTGTGGTAATCTTGGTTACAAACATTATGCTAACATTATGCTAACATTATGCTAACTGTTTTGTGGCTAATGATGCAAAACCTTTGATTTACCAAACAGTATGGGAAGAAAGTAAAGCAAAATAAAGTCTATTAAGCATCGTACTTTAACCACTGTAAGGTGATGTAGCCACACACCACTAACCACGAGCCACTATTGATGCTAATAGTAACATTTGCTAAATTAAAGGTGCTAAATTAAAGGGCTGTTTCACAATTTTTTTAATGTCTCCGGGCTTCATTTGATCATCTGTTGTCCGTTCTTGTAATGAAACCACAGCAATTCAAGCCAAAAGTCATTTTTATTGCAACAATATTGTAATAACTTGCCATTAACATAAGTTATTACCAGATTGGGTACTTGATAGTCAGAAGCGACTTATTAACCAGTGTGACTGCGTGTCTTTTTACATCTAAATAACATGCAAATACAGTCGTACTCAAGAAAATATTACTAATTTCAGCAAATGTGCACAAATCTAAATTTACATATTGTAGATTTTGAGAGAGCGCTTTGAATGTTGGCCACCATTGATGGATGAAATGATAACTCATAATAAATCAAAGATGCAAGTTTTGACATACAAAAATATGTTTTACATCCCAGATCTTCAGGTCTATATTTTTGCATTAATGGTTAAAGTTGTTTCATTTTTAAGGGATTTTTTTTTTATGGCTACACACAAAAAAAGGAGCAACCAGCCAATAATGTCATAACCTGTTACAAAATTAGCAAGTTATTATGTTACTGGCCAATTATACGTTATTAGTTGCTACAGTCCCTATAAATGTGGATATTTTTCCACTGTGCTCGCTGTTTAATTTGAGTGTTAAAGTGGCAGGAGTGCACACATCAGAGCGTAACACTTTTCAGCTCTGAATCAGTATTCATCCGAGGCGGCTCTGTTGTTTCAGAGCGCTTTTAATTTCTGCAGCCATAAATCTTTTCTACTCATCCAGGAGATTGAAATTTCTTTGCAGTTTCTTTCAGAGTGATAAACAACCTCGGCTTTTATTTATTTTTTCTCCAATTACTCCATTTGACAAGCTGGAAATCCAACATGAGCCTTTTGTAAAGACCCTCGCACTTGTGCTGTGAATGCGTAACGGCGCGGAGAGGTCCACCTTTTCGCTTGTTTTGGAAGCCGAAGACATTCACGTCCCCACTTGAGCTGAACCTTTCCGTAATTGTTCAGCGACTGAAAATGATTGTTCGTGTCGCTGCAAAAGTCTCAGCTGGAGACTGAAACGAAAGGAAAGTTTTAAATAATGGCGTGCTTAGCTGAGAAAAAAAAAAAGAAGAAAAATGTCGACGTACCATGTCAGGCTATTTTTACAGTGGACTGAAGTCTTATATATATATGCAGAGTGCCAGGCAATAGACTGTGTGTGAATGCTAATGTGTGGGGGGTTTTTTGTATTTGGACTCCCAATTAATCGCTACCAAGCATTGGTTTTAACAAAGAATCGGCTCAGCAGAAAAATGGCAAAATCTCCTCATTATTTTCATGCTTTTTTTCTTTTTTGTTTCCGTTTGACAACAATAACGCTTCTGAATGGAAAAGGAGATTTGTGTTGCATTGAAACATAACAAAGTCAACCATCGTCGCGTGGATGTGTGTATATATATATATATTTTTTTCTTCCCACCTCCTTCCGATTCAAGCTTAAAGACGTCGCCAATAATTGGCTTCTGTTGTGCCATCCGAGGCGCTTCGCAGCAAGAGTGCAGCCCGCAAATGAGATGATGGAGCCATTATGGAAACAGCCATCACGAGGTCTTAAAAGCTATTTGAGAAACGCCGTGGCCCAGGGATATTTCAAGGCACAGAGTCAGCCAGACGAGAACGGACGCAAAGTAATTATGTATAAATGCTTTTCACAACGTCTCGCTTCATTTGACAAGTTAAATCGAATGTTTGCTCTCGTGGGGACTTCAAGAGTTTTGACGAGTTGTTGCGTCGCTTCGCTGACATGATACGAGTGATTATTGTGCAGCGGAGAAGATTTAGAGGAAGAGTGTTTCGGGGTTCCGGAAGTTCGCGCGTGTTGGTATCTGATGTGTGATGACGGATGCACCAACGTTTACATGAGCAGCATGATCGGGGCTTTAGGGTTTAAATGTGGGGTCTGTGGCGCGGTCCTGTTCTTGAAACATCCAGCAGATTGTTCAAAATGTTAGATCCCCTATTGAAACAGCCGTAACTCCAGATGTTATAATTTTGTATTCTCTACCTGTTGTATTTTTTTATTTCCCAGAGATTCTCCAATTTTCCTTTTATGGTTGAGTTATATATCTTAAAAAAAAACCCGTCATATTAAAAAGAGTTATGTAAAAAAAAAAAGTACTCAAAATGATCAAAAATCAATAAACTGCTGCTTAGTTCTGAACTCCATGCTTCTTGTCTGATTGCTTCATGTGTTATTCATGTAAAATCAGTTTTTAAAAACTGTCTTAACTTTACTTATTTATGGCTTTTAGTCATATTTCCTGGTTTAACGGTGTTATTGTTTCAGAAAACGAAGCCTAATTATTTGAATTTAAGCTATTTTTATGGTTTTAACCTCAGTTACTGACTTAAATTGTTTGGGGATAAAAAAAAAAAGAGTTACCACCTGGATTTAGCAAACCAAATTGGTTCCATCCTCCTATTGGATAATCACTGGATGATCTGAGGAGATGCAGAAACTCCTAAAACTAGGTTGAGAACCGTCCAAAACGTTAATAGAAGCCGGTAGGCTTAAGTAAAGTAGATATGATTTGTCATCTGCAAGTTGTCCATATAATAATGACTCCAACTGTTTTCCTCTGTCAATAAACAGATGTATGAACTATTATGAAACAAATTATATCTTGGAAGTTAAGCAGTGGTTTCTGTGAAATTGGTGTTTGTTAAAAATGCCTTTTTTCCCCTCCTCTTACCACATATCACATTTTTTTTTCTTTTTTTTTTTTTACATAAAATTACAACTATTGCCTGCAGATTTCATCAGTGTAGAGATGAAATAAAGGTTTTGGTGATTTACTATGTGACGCAGACCTTAAGAGTCAATGCCTATTCCTCGGCAAGCCAGCGAGTTAACATAAAACTTGTGAATCTTCCATTGTAGGAGGCAAACAAATGAAAATTAATGTATGTTTATAATCAAAATACAATAAAAAATAAAAGCTGTGATTCTATTTGAAGCGCACGACTTCAATGTGAGAAAATAAGGTTTCGCTACGTCGATGTATCTTTGGGTGGACAGTTGCTGTTTTGGCCAGAGGAAGGGATTTAGCTATCAGACAATTAACCAAACCCAGCTGACACGGCGCGAACCCCGGGCTTACAGGGGTCCCACCGGATCTGGGGCCCTGGGGCAGTTGGCCATACTGCCTCAGTAATAATGGAGTTACAGGAAAAATGAGGCGGATTACAATCTGTGTGGGCCGCTCTCCCATGATTTACTCCCAATTAAAAAAGGAGACTCCATCTAATCTTGGTGGAAATTGATTTACTTTTAGAAGACAAGGTCTTCTAAAAGACCTTGTCTTTTAGAAGACAGCGTTTCCCGCTGTTCTCAGCTCTATTGAGGAGAAAAACCTGACTCCGTGCATCAAAAATAGATCAGATAAAAATATTTTTTTTAAAAAAGCAAGAATGACCTTTTCTGAATCTGACAGGCCTGAAAACAGCTTAATTTTTAATACGTTTCTGAAGCGCAGGAAGCAGAGCCACAGCATCCTCTTTACCTGAGCCTCAGAAGTCCAGCAGCTGTCAGACTGGCATCTTGCTCTGCGGCAGTGTGGCAGCAGTGTGGCGGGGGGAGGGTGGAAAACAGCGAGCTATCGCTATGATTGTGAGAAAAAAAAAGGGAAAAAAAAGTTTTGGAGGAAAAAGATCCAATTTCAGATTCATTTCAAGTTTAAGTGACACTTGTGGTACTTTGCAAAGTTTAAAGAACTTCAGTATTTTTGGTGTAAAAAGTCATTTGTCTCTGTATCTCCCCTGTGTATTCCAGCTTTAATACTTTAAATCGAGCCCAGCCGTCGGGTCACAGGGGCTCTGATTACATCTGTGACCCTCTAACACCAGATGATACTTGAAGATTTCATGTGAACTTCAGATTTTCTTTGACCACACTTGCCTCTTTTCCAAATCCAATCGATAAATTGACTAATTTGTGATCTGCATCACAAAATACACCTCAAACTTATGCAATTTTGTGGCTTCACAGTCTCTATAGCTTAAAATTAATGAGCATCGTGGTTTTTAACATGTTCGACTTCCCTCCATTTGCTTTAGCTTCATAAGCTAGCGTTAATGTAGTAGGAATGAAAATGCCACTGTTTTTAAGGTTTACATTAATAAAATTAGTCATTTTTAGTTTGTATGTTTTTAAAAATGTTAAAATTACATTTGATTTAAAAATATGTACTCAGAATAATCCGGTTCCTGTGGTTAGCATTACAATTTTAAGAAGAAATTAACACGCCGTCTATATTACAGTTCTGAACTCCAGGTTCTTTGATCGCCAATTCAATGAAAGTCTGACTCTCTGAAGCTTTGCAGCCCAGCCGAGCAGAAGGCAATGAAAGCAGGTGGAAATACTTCAAATGACTAAACAGCTCCAAGTGTTAAATGTAGCATGTTTTGAGCTTCATAAATTTCAGAAGAAAGGCCTTTTTGAGGATGTTTTTGTCCTTAACCCACGTAGAAGTAAACATCACAAGCAGGCCTCCTGCAGCTTCTTGCTAGCGGCGGCTAACTCGAAGCTAGGTAGCTCCCAGCCTGTTTGTGATCTTCAAAATGTATCTGCTTCCCCCCTGTCTTACTTTTCAGGATTTCTTTTAAACTTTACCCAGGCAAATCTTTTACACCTGGCAGGAATTAGTCGCACAAAATCTACTTTTTCTTTCCGTGTAAACCTCATCTTGCGCGCAAACATCTCTCTCCTGTTCATCTCAGCAGAGAACATGAAAACATGACATTTAAAATGAGAAAATTACATCAAAAACATAACTTATTACATAAATGAAAGCTCAATAAAATAAAAAGGTACTTTTAATTTGACAAGCCTGCCTCTTTTAAATGCGTATTCACATTTTTTTTTTATATGGCTGTGAATAAAAACAACGAAAACAACACGCAATGAATTAGCATCCCACATAATACATTACAGATTGAGATCAAGTCAACAGTTATTATGATTTTTCTTGAAATGTGCATCATCCTATCCTTTAACTTCAGGAAATGGCACATGTGAAGCAGAGGGACACACTTACAGTAACATCACAGTAAATTGAAGATCTGAGATTTCATATGAGGCTTTTTTTAAAGGCACAACACAACAAAGTCTCACCTCACACTTACTAAACCTAATCACTTCACCACTGTGTGTAAGTTGTGGAGCAAATATTGCACCAGAGAAAGATTAAACAATTAGTTTTAAAATGAATTATGGTTCACCCGAGAAGATGTATTAGACTTCACTGCGTGTGTGTGTGTGTGCGTGCGTGTGTGTGGTGGATGCTACCTCTGCTGTGTGTGAGAGTGTGAGCCATAGCGGATGCTGTCATTAAATAGCCCCCTGGCCCCTCTCCTGAGTTTGTTTATGCTGCACTGGGCATAGGAGTAGGTGGCAAACAGATGGGCATCCATGAATTATGGAAATTATGGGCTTTGATTAACCACCACACACTCTGCTGGATAAAAGTAACTCCAGGGTTGCCAAGTTATGTGGTGCAGTGGGCTGTGCTTCTGAATCCACAGAGCGTACATCCGCTAATATGTCGTGATCCTTGGAGTTGAGCTATTAGTTTTCATTTGTGTTTGTTTTCTGATCATTTGCTATTTTATTTATATTTGTAAGGTCTTGCCGTACTCGGTTCATTCCCTCCTGTTTGTTGTTGTCTCTCCATATCAGCTCGTTCATTTGCGTTTTAGTTATTTGTTGCGCTCTGTTCTCTGTGTGTTTTTGTTTATTCTCTTCCATCAGTGTTTGAATATTCCTCCCTTGGTTTTTAGTTTTCTTTGTACCCGTTATTCATCTCAACCTGGCCTTCCAGTTTTGTGCTCCTCCACAGCTGCTCCACATTCACCTGATTAAGCTCACCTGGATCCTACATATAGTTCTGCACAAAAGTATATAAGCTCACTGGTTTTCATTGCTTACAGATTCCTTGCATGTTCTGCTGATGTCGCGTAAGTTTTCTGTTAAACTTTTTTGCATTTTATCCCCTTCTAACACACAAGACGTTACCTCAAAAAATGTGCACTTCAAGAGTTAATGGCAATATTAACGCTATACTTTACCTTCATGTCAAGACTTTTAACTATTGTGTTCAAGAGCAAACATCCTAAGTAAGCTTTCCGCAACTTGACCTTAAAGCTGCTGCATTATTCCAACTCCACGGAAGAAAAAACAACATATTTTAAAAAGTTGTTTAAAAAGTTGTCAGGGAATTTAAAGTTTCAGTTCCCTGATTGATTCGTCCATATCTATCAGGGATTTATGTTTGTTATAATTATATGCATATGTTACAATATATTCCACCCAGTCTCGTTCGGTATGGAGAATATAAAAAAAGTAAGCATTGTGTGTCCTTGTTCTCTTTAGCGCCGTGATTTACCCTTTGCGGACGAGCTTCAGGAATTAATATTCATTTAGCAGCATGCAGCTAGACAATTAATCATGCAGCCTGTATTCTAATCATTCAAGTCTTCCGTCATTTCATCAAATAAAGCCAGATTTGTAGTTTTAATCAAAGCTTTTTCAAAGTATTTGATTTGTTTGAGACTTCCAACAATTACCAGAGCCGTGCTTGGCAACGCAGCCGCCTCAGCATTCGATACCTCTGACACGTCTAACACCTCCACCCCCAGCACACCATCAACTGTCCATTGTGCACACACACACACGCACACATATACCCTTGCACAATCCCCATCTCTCCATTTTCATAAATGAAGAGAGACGGCCTTATCCCGGAACCAACGCGGAAAAGCAATTAAAAAGGAATTAAGGGTGTGCAGGGAGAAATTGGATATGATACCCGACGCCTATTGTAAATGTCAACGTTATTACTGTGTTGTTGTTTCCCATTCCTTTAGCTGCTTTGGCCGTTCGCAGGAGTGACAGTCCATAGTCTGGTGGGCTTAATGAAGCCGTCTCAGCAGCCAAGGTCTTGGTACGTAAGGTGAAGAGTGCTGCTTATCCACTTCTGCATGCAGTTCTCATTAAGATCAGTTTTGCCGGTGAATACTTCACCACCCACTCCCCCCTTCTTCCCTGTCTCTATCCTTAAGCAAACGCCTGTTAAACTTATTTAACCATTCTGCCCTGAAGCTATATGAAATTCTGCTGCAAAGCATTTTTTTTTTTTCGGGATTTGTTCTTTCTTTTTTTTGTGTGCCTCAGATAAGAATGCTTTTGCAAATGGGTTTTGGTAAAACAAAAGCAAAACAAGCAACCAGAAAAATGCATTTTTTACACCTGTCACTGACATTATCGTGGTCCATTTTTCCGAAATGCGATTGAATGTGCACACATAAACTCCTATCAGGAGCCAGTAGTCAAATGAGAGGGTGTAACATAACTCTCTGTGGCTGTCCATTAAAACATTATGTTTTGCTATACCTCATAAAATCTTGTTTTTATAGTGAGACAGCGACAGAAGTTGTAGACTAAGCCTCTGCAAAGAAAGATAATAACAGTGAAAGTGTTGAGCGTTTCTTCCAGGTTTTTGGGTAATTGGGGAGATTACTGTTCCGCACTGGCTGCCACTGGCAAATGTTCTCTCTTAATATATTTCTTCAAAAAAGCAATAATTATCTTCAATATGTAAGGGAAAAAGGAGGCTTTTGTTTTTTGGAAAATGAAGAAAATGTACCCAATCAACAAAAAAATAAAAATAAATAAAAATGTGTGCTTACTCAGACGGGTATGATGGTGAAAAGCTGTTCCCTTACAGCCTGAGACAAAACTGGAAACATAAGAACTTATTCTTAGGAGACGAAAAGGTTTTACACCCAAATCAGCCCTAACCCTGCCTCTTCAACTGATATAAGAAAATCCTTTTTTTTTCCCAAAGGGACTTTTATTTTTCATCTCGTGGCTTTGCCACGAGTGAATTGCTGTTCCTCTGGGTGATGCCTGCATTGGGAGTTTCTTTTGAAATATCCCAGAAGGGTTTTTTTCTTTTTTCCTGCTGCTGCTTTTTCAGCCTCCTGCTTTAAATTCTTGCAGACGTTCGCTTAGTGCGGCCACAGTCTGCTGCCGTTGGCCACTGAGCAGCTCCACTGGAGCAAGCTGAGGTTTAAGTGGCTTCCTCCAAGGCACCATGGTGTTGTTTGTTGAGGGAGCAGCTTGCTCTCTTCCACGCTCGCTCGTCCGCGGGAAAATCTGTCCTTCGATCTCGCACAGAAAGTTCCAGAGTGATCCCTCCTGTAATTGTGACCCGTCCAACCCTGGTCGTCAAGGTGTGTGTCTCTTGAGTGTGAGCGCGCGCACATGTTTCACAGCTTCCTTTGTTCTCGCCCTCCTGCCACTTCATCCCACTTTATAATGGAAGTGGATGACAGCCACATCTGAAGTCGAGAGATGAAAGACATCATTTACAAGTCGGTTTCTGCTCTGCGTCTGTGTGCCTTCTTCAGAAACTCCCTCTCACACACACACACACACATTTTATAACAGGCCACTCAACACCACCCCACAGCTTCACTGGTACAGAATGCATTCACACCAATTCATATATATATATATATTTTTTTGCATTGTGTTACACTGCAGCCACAAGCTTCATATATATATATATATTTTTTTGCATTGTGTTACACTGCAGCCACAAGCTTCAATATTTAACTTGACCAAACTCAGAGCAGTGTATAGTTTCTGCTCATGCTGGTGTTTTCAGGGAGTTGATTCCAGAAATCCGGAGCAAATGAAGTGAATGTCGTCTCCGGAAGTTTAATTTACTTTGTTGAATCTTCAATAATCCAATGACATTCTTGAGTCAGACTCTTTGATGTGCATATCTTGTTATATTAAGGGGCGATGCAGTGCAACCTGCGTCACCAGTTAATATCTAAAAAGATCTCATGCCGAGTTACCTTTAAGACCATACAGAATGGCTCTGCAGCCGACAGCTCTCTGAGGAACCATTCATGCCACATTCATTGACATTTAATTCCTCATTTCATTATGTAATAGTAAAAATAAGAAAGACGAAAATTCTTTGTTTTTTTTTTTCTATGTTCTGTCTCTTCCTAAGGTAAGGAATATATATATATTGTTGAGAATAATTTCGGGGTTTGTCATTTTTGTATTGCAAATGAAGTTTAAATTATGTCAAAACTAGCCAGTAGTTTTTGTTTTGGTTTGTGTTGCAGTCGGTGCGTGGCAGAGATCTGAAGCCGAGACACAAACCTGGCGCTTCAAAGGGGGAACTCGGCTGATTTCAGAGTCTGTTTATTGGTTTTGGGGAGAAAGGCTTCAAATAAAGCCCACCACTGCTCTGGTGGGGAAACCTGACGGACAAAAACAAGCGGCGCACACTGGGTTTGTTTATCTTATGATCTGCCTCTTACTCTGTGAGCCTTCAGGTTCAGGAATCACTCAGTTATTTGACACACAAAGAAAAATAAAACTATAGATAATTTATTGGGAATTAGCTAACCACTTTAATATTATGTTTTCTATATAACAACACTTTAAGAAAACTCTCCATATTAGATTGAACTTTTTTTCTTTTTACTTGTCCAAGTGCTTTCAAGTTTTTTTCTTTATTTGTTCCTTCTTACGAGGGTTGGGACTGGTTCCACTGCAAAACATTGATTTGTAACATATTTCTGACAATGTAGCTGCCTGTCCTTGTTAATGATGCTTAAAGCCCCCCAGAATGAGAAACTCTGGGTGTCTTTGTTTGTGGCAAAAGATGCATTTCAAAATAGGAGGGAAGGAAAGACACAAAGAAGAAAGGATGCCAAAAAAGGAGGTGGGTAGGAAACAGGAAGAAAGGAATCATTACAGAAGAGTTTTTCTTCTTTTTTTAATAAAAGAACTCTGGTGAATGCATTAGCTGGCTGAATTTATTCATCAAACTTGTCATTCACCTTTTGCTTTTTCCCCCTCCTTTTGTTTCTGCGGCCTCATAGTGATCGTCTTTCTCACCCAATTACGAGAGACATAACATGCCAAGCTTCGTTGTGTTGCCATAATATCTGCTCCTCTGCGTCCTACTGTACCCTGTGGCTCACACGAACACCATTAGGGGTTGGAGTACAACATGCACCGGCATCAACACTCCGCGCCTTGTCTTGATGCCCTTGAGCGGTAATTGGTCGAATCCCCACAGAATCTGACTTGAGGGCACAGAAATCCACAGCTTCCCAATCAGCCAGCTGTCAGTCATTCTGCCAACTAAACTAAAGCCGGGGATAACTAACGGGCTGAGATTGGAATTTAGAGCTAGTGAGACATAAATCTTCCCGACAAGTTTGTGCTCGGAGAGAAAATGCTCTTTTAGGCAGGGATATCACCAAATTGGATGACAGGGTTGCTGCCAACATGGTGGTTTCGGGGAAAGCCCAACATCTAATTTGTCTTTCACAGAATGAGAGAATGTGCTTCTTTTTTTTTTTCCTTTTCTGTACTGCATGTCTAAAAGTGACACAAGGAAGCGAATAAAAAGGCCTGAGTAGCAACATGTGAGCAAAGAAATAAAAAAAAAACATTACATTAGGACGAAAATCCGTCTTATTAGTGCGTTGGAGATGCATAAAGTGTGCATTTTCATTTCTTTTCTCTGTGTTAAAAGTTTTCCTTGAGCACAACACCGCAAGAAGAGGCTTGTGGAAAAGAATCGGTCCCCTGCGACTCCACACTGGATCCCCATAACCCTCAGCCTCCTTCCCGAAGTTTCATTTTAATCACGGCTCTAAATCTGTGCCGGGTCCAGGGGCAGCCGACCCCGCTTCCTGACCTTCCTGCTGGGGGGGGAGGGCAGGCTGCATCACAGCTGCCGGGGAAATCGATAGAGAATTAGATGATTCACACCTCATGCTGCCGCCGCTCGTTGATCACACTGGAAGCAAGGCGGCTGACTGTAATCCCATTCAGTGGTGATTAATGCCACAAAATGATGATCTGTAACAACCCAATTCGTCACCCTCCTCTGGTGTACATTCCCCGCTTCTTCAAAAATAATACAATTGCATCTGCAGAATATACTGAAGGGTTTGTAGAGTTATGTCCTGGAAACGAGCACAGTCGGAGAGGGGAACACAAACTCACACAAAATCAGAAAAATAACAGATTAAGCTCAATGTTCTCATGGTCCTGTTTTGAGCAACAAAATATTCACAGCCTGACACACTGCCTTGGAAAAGTGTTAATTTCTTCATTGTTTAGTATTTCATGTTTTGTCTATATAAGATCAAGTTTAACCAGTTGCTTTCAGAAGCAAGCAGGAGGTCTGTGGATACTCTGGAGGAGCTGCAGCAATCAACAACTCAGGTGAGAGAGTCTAGAGGAGCTATTGAAAGTTATTTAAAATGCAATTTGACCTACGTGTTGATGTCCAGACTTATCAGCATACTTGTTACCAGACCTCCATGAGGAAGTAACTATTGTGAAGAGAAAAAAGAATAAAACAAACAAATAAAAAAAAATAAAAAATTAAAGTATTGTATTTAGTAAGCCTATTTTGCTGTTGTTGATTATTTGTTGTTTACTTTTTTCTATTATCAGTATAACGTAGTTTTTTTTTTTCTTAAAAGGACTAATGACTACTGATTGGTGTTTTGTTTCTTCAGTCAGACGTTTCTGTTTATATTGTGATTTTAGACGTCTTTATTCTCACTTACTTATGCTTTACTCCACTGACTGACTGAAAACAAGAAGCCTAGTTAATAAGAGATCCGTATTGTTAAAAAATAAATCCTCAAATTTCGGATAGGTTGAGATACCACGTATGCTCGAACGGAGCTCAAATTTCCTGAAGCAGTAAATGCACCGCATGATGAGCTTCACCTGTGGAGTTTTTGTTTGGCGCAGAAACACGGAATGTGACTTCGGAATGAATACAGGAAACTGAGATTTGAAGAATTTTGTTTTTATTTATCTAAGAAATATAACTAATGTTAAAATGGACACAAGGTGAAGCGGTTTGGGACAAAAGATGATGAACCGTTTCCAGGAGTTTTGAAGGCCAGGTAAGCTAACCGTGTCATTGTTAGCTCTTGTTAGCTAAAACTGCTCGATTGTTTTCAAACAAAATTAACAAACTTTAAAGTTCACCTTTACTTTAAAGCCAATATATACTCCGTAATAGGATAATTTAGTAATAGAAATAGGTGGTGTGTCAGTTCGTGCAGGACAAGTATTGACTTTTGCTCTCCTTGTGCTAGCTCTTAACTATATATCTCTGTAAACCACTGCGATGTAACCAGAACCTGCAAAGTTCTTGTTTTCTCTTTTTAGAGTCGTTTCTGTCCGTTTTCAAACCAGAGTGGAGTGTTTCATATCTTTCAATAGGCTTGTTCATAACTAATGGCGAGAGTCTCTTTAGGATTTCATGTTGGACAGCGAAGTTCATGGTTACAACAATAGCAAGTTGTTGTGGTAGCAAAGCAACCAGAAACAATTTTGGGCTTCATGTCTGGCTAACTGTGTGATAACACTCAATTTTGCAGCACATTTTGAAAAACATCTGCTTTTGTCCACACAAAATCAATTTTTTTCTTCTTTTTTGCAAGTTGACTTTGCAAAAAAACCCTGTAAATATCTAGCTATACCATACAAACTCATTATAATGTATTTTATCTTGAACACTCAAATACATTTGTAATGTTTCAAATACTTTTAATTATTTTTTTTTTTCCTCTAAAAGGATGAGTTGGCACCGTTACCTCAAAGTTTAGTTAAATGACAGCTCTAAATGCTTGAGCCTCAGAGTGAAAGCGGTAAAATCTGAAACAGTTGGACTTTTTGGAGATATAAACGGTATTGTCTGTTTTTAAATATTTAAAGAGAACTGATGATGATGAATAAGCTGTATGTGGCGTCTTATACTTCTGTTTTGACCATAAATCAAATTAAAATGGGCTGATGCATACAAAGTCTATGCATATTTACAACTTGGAGTTTGTAAAATAATTTTAAATTACTTTTTCAATTGCATATTGAGCTGAAATGTAATTGTCAAAATGTTACAAGTTACTATCAGTCTGCCTTTAGATAACCGTCATTCTTTATTGATTACTCTAACCAGAAATGTTTTGCCTGTTCTGTTGTCGGTATGTATCACACAGGAAGGTGATTGGTGGCACACTGACTTGTACACTTCCTGCAGTTTCTATGTAAACAATTTACTTTTTTAATTATTAAAGCACAATGCAACAAGACTTAACATAAAAAAAACTGTATTTGCATGGCCCACCACATTGGTTCTGAGTCTGCAGTTCTTATAAGATGATAGGAGTCCATTTTGGTCTTGGCCCCTTTTGACCTGCTGTTAATCTTGGTTTCCAGTCACAACAAATCTGGATTAATTCTGCACTAAAGATGTCGAGAGTTATCCACTGCAGGTAAGATATGAACTGCTTAACGCCTTTTTACCAGAATCCCACCTCATAAAACGAGGATTATCTCTTTAAGCTTGACTTCTAGATTGCTTTCTAGCAGAAGGCTGGTTTTACATTTTACATGAGATCCTACAAAGAGGGCCATGCAGCAGAGCCACTGCTTGACTACACAAAAGGATGTTTGCTGCTAACACTACTGGCATAATATCTTTCCTCTTTGTGTTTGCTGACGAATTTGATATTTCATTAATTTTGGGTTCTTGAACAGAATAGGCAGTGTTCCCATAGGATGGTGAAAATGAGAATCAAATGAGGACTTTATACTTTTTCAGTTTTTGTATTGAACACATTCTTGATACCTATTGCCTGATCTGAACATTTAAAGATATTAACTTTATACTTTGATTCCCTTTTATTCACTTTCTTTAATAGTCTGTGTTCCAGTAGACCTGATATCTCATACATTTCCATTCAATGACGTCGTTACAAGAAAAGTTAGTGATTCAAAGTTGCTTAGATTAATGATCGAGTGATAAATTTGGAAAACATTTATTAAACATCCATCAATAAGACTGATGGCCTAACCAACAGATCGGCCCACACCGCATAGTCCTACTGATGGGTTAGTTAAAACACTAAAGGAGAATTGCTTATAATACTCCCTGAATGTTGTGCGTAATGTTATCGCAGCATTCAGCGAGGTTTATTCCGTCTCTGCAGCTTCATGCAGCAAGCCCGTGCTGAGCACCACTCGCATTAAAATTCAGATTGATCAACTCTCCGATAATTCATTTCTGCTCTGGTGGGAGCATCGTCACAAAGCACAAGTGGCCATCTCGTTATTTGATGAGCACCATAATTATTTTAGCCATATGCCAAGGCTTTCCACAGCACCTGATCCAACGCAGACACCAGCCAGGGATGGACCTGAGCCGAGCGCGCTGTTTGCTGCTGACAAACCATCCTTATTGACATTTTCTGTATTCGCTGTTTGCTTCTTTATCTCGCACTGTTTTCTTTAATCCTTCTCAACTTGGCTATTCCATCCGCACCCGCCCCACAGACCCCCACCCTAACTTACGATTTTTTTCTCACCCTCAACCCCCACCCCGTTCGCTTGATTATGTCGAGCCAGTCGGGGAAAGTGTCACTATGGAAACAGGGGCAGAGGCAGTGTCTGTGGAAGCAAAGGAGGGGGAGAAGCAGATGAAGGAGAAGGAACGGGAGCTGGCCGGTGCGGAGGAATCCAGGGGTGGTCATCTGCTGCAGAGCTGCTTTTCTTTATTATTTAAAGAAAATAATAGCAACAAATTTGTTATTCAGGAGGAAGTAGAAACTGCAGGTGCTCCTCTGGGTGGTGTATTCTTATCCACTGCATCTTGCTGTGCTATAAGTGCTTCTTTTGTTTCTGTAGGTGAAGCTGCAGCCTCTCCAGCAGTCGTTTGCACAATCGGCACACTGGCTTCTAGATTTTTACAAACTCTGATGTTTCCTTAAACCCTGGAAGTTTAGTTATTTAAATCTTGCTTTGTTTTAGCTCCTTTTAAACTGAATTTTTACATAAACATTATGGTGATATTTGCCTAATTTCATTTAGGCACAAAATCGAAATAAAATCTCAGTTTTCCTGGTTCTGCCTCTTCAATCTGCATGTTCTCAGTAAATAATCATGGGGTGACATAAGATGCCAGCACAATGATCTTAACTAAAAATAAGTTTAACGCTTATTTTTAATTAAAGCAAAATGTAATCAACATTTTTTTAATGGAAATGTAATGCTTGTTCTTTTGCTACTAAAATAATATACCATGATAATCATAACCTTCGCTTGTTTGGTTGTAACATGGTATTAAGCAATAATTCATTAAAAAAACCCATTTAAATTAAGAAGTTTCTTAGTAAATGTAATATTTGCATAGAACTTTATCTTGTCCCTTTACACTGTAATAAGAGTCTGAAAAACAGGTTATCAAGGCAGACATGACATTTTCTACTTGCCATATATAGTTTTAGCTTAAATGCAATGGTTGGTGCTTCTTTAGTTTTCCTACATTGACAATCTATATTTTTCATGACGTGAGTTACTCAATGAAAGTCACTTTTTCTGCAAAAAGAGAAAAGGTGTAGCAGCCTCCTGACCAGCAGTGTGTGGCAACAGTTGTGGAAGGAGCAGTCCTACACTACCTTATGCCTAATATCAGCCTCTAAACTTTAGCACAATATACTTCTAACTAAACATTAAATCTTACTTGGTCCAATGTTAAACAAATTTGCGTATTTCTTACCTTGGAGGAAATTATGGATTTAAGAGATTTTAACAATCTGGTAACAATCACACTTTAGACCAGAGGTTGTGTTTGACTTTTACATTGTCATTTTGACAGACATGGGGAAAAATATCCCATACTTTTTTAAAATGATGATAATTACTCAGAATCCACTGTCCACAGATGAATATATGTAACATTTTTACACCCTGGTCAAAACCACTGACTGTGGCCACAATAACTAAATGTAAACAATAAAATTAAGCAGTTGAATGATTCACCTGCTGTGCCCTGAATGCATAGTTGACTTCCTCCTGGCCCACATGCTCCTGCATCTTGCACCTGCTTATGCTTAATGAAATGTCTCAAGGAGGCTTGCTTCAGAAGCTGGTGTCATGAGGTTTTGGACTTTTCTTCAACATTTCTTCAAGTGATCAGAAGTCTGCAGGAGACTCTGAATGAGGGGTTTCCTGATCCTGCAAACACCTGATTTAGCTGGAAAAAAATCCTGCAGCATGCGCTCCTGTACATCCATCTGTGACCCAAAACACAACAGGTCCAATTTTGGTGTGTTTTGAACCCAACCCTCCAATGCTTTGTCAGCTTCCAGTTAGTGATATGTTTTGAGTTTTTGGTGTTGTTGATTGATTTTAGTTACCTCTGCAATGTACTCTGTTCTTTGATTATGAAAATCTACATCCAGTGGTTAAGGGTGTGCATTGTAATCTGTCAATGTGACAGATGACCTTCATATTTTTTAAAAAGTGGTCAAAGGTGGAAATTATTTGGTGCTTTAGACTGTAGAGATGGCATTGTAGAACCTTTTGGAGTTATTTCCATCTGTGGAATTTAATATTCATTCTTAGATTTTCCTGCGTTGACTTGTAAGATTTTTTTTTTTGTCCTTTAGCTGAAGTTCATAATTTATTTTAGGCCAGTAACCTCCAACTTTTCCTATAAGTGACAGAAACCTGCAGTCTTCTTTCAACCAGCTGAGTGGCAGTGTGCAGCAACAGGTTTGGGAAGTGTTTCAGAAAAATGACTTTAAACTGTGGGTGTGTCGTAGTGACAAATGTTAGTGATTTTTAAACTGCAGTGTTGTAACTTGAGGACAACAAAGGAGAAAATTCTAATTTTAGCTGATTATATTCTTAAGAAATACCCAGAGGGAGGAAAATCAGCAAAATCTCACATTTTGGTGTACTATCTTTGATCAGTGATCAGCCACTGAAATAAGAAAATATAAAATATCCTTACATTAGCAACAGTAGAAGAAGGAGTGGTAATTCAAGACTATTTTGTCACAATCAAGTTTGAGGGGAGAGAGAAGAGATTGGAGGGAGCAGGTTAGAAAAAAGGGGAGGAGTGGAAGAGAAGGGCGGACGAGGGGGAGGGAAGGAGTGAGGTATGATAGTGAGAGGGGCTGAGACAGTAGCAGAACGAGCCAGAGAAGAGAAGGAGCAACTCTCCTCCCAACTCTTCCTGCCGGGGAAGACGCAGAGAGAAGGTGGCAGTCCCGCTTCAGCTGTCCTGAAGTGAAAACCAGTCACTACGAGGTATGTTACCTCTTCACTTATGTTCTAGTGAAAACTTGCCTTTTGCCTCCCCCTGCCCTCCTTTATGAAGGCTGTGGTGCTGAGCGTTAAACGATGTGTTTGCAAAGATTCTGCCGAGTTTAAAGCTTTTCCAGTAGCAAGTGTTTCTCTCTTTCTGTGTGCATGAGTGAATAGATGGATAAAAATGGGTTCCCATTTGTTAAAGGAAACTGTTCTGCTGAGAAACACTTTCCTTGACATTTATGGAAAGGTGACATTGCCCGCAGTCATAGTCCTTGTCATCACACTGTGACCTGTTGTGACAAGAGTTGATCTGTTCACAAACTTGCACTAAATGTTATTTTTTTCATCATTTTTCTTTCCACATTTGTACTGTCAAATAACTAACATAAAACTCCAACTATACTAGAAAAACACAAGTAACTTTCACCTGTTTTCTAAATTAATGTTTTCAGTACCTAATTTTAATTTTTTTGCTAAAGGAAAGTGACCAGAAAAACCAGGCTTTATCTAATGAACTCTTTGCTAACAGGCTGCTTCCCTGACCCTGGCTTCAGTGTACCTGTCAGCAGCTCTCTTCATTAGTGCCATTAAGGGCAGTTAATGTTATAACACACACACTGGTCGTATTGATCGGGAAACCTGTTCCCAAGGGGGCCGTAACCGAGACGAGCTCATGCTCCATTTCTAACTGTTTTACTCTCAGTAAATCCCAATTCAGAGGGAGACTAGCGAGTGTTAAAGTGCCGGGATTGTCTTTGTGCACATGTCATGATGTCATACTAACTGGACTGTTTGTTTTCTAGCTGCACTGCAGACAATTATTTAATGCAGCGCAAACGGGTTTGGCAAAAACTAAGTTGAGGCAAATTTGGTGCTTTGAGCTGCACAGTATGTTGAACCACAAAAGACCGCTTGGATGAAAATTTCAGTTAAATATTTTTACATGTAGTCACATTCTACATTGCAGCACTATGCTTGACCAGAACATGGTATTTCCTTGCCATTGATGCCTGTAGATTGTATGGATTTTAGTGCCTGAGAAGTTCAGGGAAGCTGGGGTTTGGTGTTATTTGTTTTCCGCATTGATGAGTTAAGAAAAATGTGTTGAAAATGCTCATTGCAATATTCCACATAGGTATTTGGTCGCATGTTTTCCTAACATCATGCAGCCCTTTGTTTGTGTGATATGACTGATTCTTTGAAAGGTAGCAGGCATTGTACCAAACCTGTTTGTTTTTTATGTTATTTCTGTAATGGTCGACGTGTTGAAGGAAATTTTACAGACCAAATCAAGGCTATTGCTTCAAAAAAAATCTCATTGCTCAAATTTATTCCAATGTTTTGACTAATGTGGGTTTGTTTGTAGTCTCGGCAAATAATTATGTAAATTAGCAGAATTCTAAGTCCCACTACTGAAAACACCAGTTTCTTGTTCATGCTTTCTGCATAATGTAGTGACTTGGCATTGCCACCTGTTAGTGGAGAAAAGGATTTCATTTGTAATTTCCATCCAGTAACATTTTCCTCACACTAATAAAATCAGTTTTTGGTTGCTTTGCACCTGGGAAGACGATAATGCAGACATCATTCTACTACCAGTAGTAAATAAATCATTGAAATTAACTACACAAAAATGATAAAAGATGGTGTTTCTGGCACTGCGGGTTCTTGCATGAATGCTGCTCTGGTCAGCTCAACCATTTGTGACATAAGAGTCCAGATTTTGTGCTATCTCACAAAGCAAATCTATAATCTATTTAGCATCATATATTCTGAGTTTTACTTGTCCATATGTTTGAGATTAAGTTTGCCTTACATTAAAGTTATCCCAATTCCACAGAAGTATTTTTAAAAAGGCACTTGGTGTGGATTTTTAAAGAATAAGTTTCATAAATCTCTCAAACTGTCAAAAAATATTGTGTGAAATAATCCAGTTCAGATTTGGTCAGTCTACACTTCAAACTAGGGAGAGTAAAATCTACAGGATTCTTGTAAGAAATTGTTAAATGGCCCTTTAGTTCAGATCAGAAGTTGGCAGCATAATCAGTTGGCGGTGTTGTCGACTCATAAAAATTTATGAAAAACTCATTGAGGATGGCACTTAATTTCCCTTCCTGTTGAAGATTTTGTGCTACCCCCAGTAGAAAGGCATCCTGGACGCAGAGCCAATTTGCTCGAATCAAAAACAGTTTAACGGTAAACTAAAGCCTAATAAAATTAAATGTAGTTCCCAGTTTGGGGCAAGCACCTAGCAGATTTATTGCACATTAACTATCCTCTGCTAAGCTAATGAATTCCTCCCTATAAACTGTTTATTGCATTACATGCCACACACTGGCAGAGTGGGACAACCCAGGCTGAAGCAAAGTACAGTAGATGCATGTATTCATGTGCCTGCAGCTGTGTATGTGTGGATCTGCGTATGGAACGGCAAAGAAAGTATATGGAGATCAATGCAAGCAGATGTTCTCTCTGCACTTCAAACGCTCGCTCTGTTGTTGGCACCGCAACGCTCCGACAGGCCTTGCGCAAGGGGGATCAAAGGCTAATGAGACAGCCATCGCACAAACGCACCCGGCAGACCCATGAATATTGATACGGCTCTGGAGAAAGAGAGATGGAGGCGAGAGGATTTCTTCGCTCGCTGAGCTGCAGATTAAAGAAGGCAAGGGTAGGAGGGGGTGCCACTGCATGTCAGAAGGACTTTGGGGTTGAAAGAGCAGCAGGGTATATGGTCAAATGGTGCACAGGTTCGTGACGGGGCTCAGTTAGACTGGTAAAAGTGAATTTAAAATGTCAGCTTGACTCCATTTTATCTTTAATTTTAGTCAGTCAGAGATAGAACTGATCCCAACAACAAGAATTCACTATTTTAGTTAAAATGTATAAGAAATCTCAGTTTACTCAAAATTAATGCTCTATTAATAAACCTGCAACACGATTTTCCTCACAGTAAAAGGAAAAAAAAACTGAATAGATAAGTGAAATGTAAAACATTTATTTAAACAAAATTGGAAATTGGTATCTTTTCAATATGAACATCTCTATGCTGTTAAGGCAAAAAGGGAAAAAAAAGGCAAAGCACACATTAAAACAGAAATGTCAAACCACTCTGGCAGGAGAAATGTCATGGATACAACAGGGATGTTCTGATTCCTTAACCACCAGACTGCAGACATCCATTTTGTTTTATACATTGTTCTGTATGATTGTCTTAAGTTGACACGTTCCTTCACGAAACACTGCATTATCTCATCCTGCAGGTTGTTATTTTGTCTACTGTTGCAGTTAACCACCTCAGTGTCCCTCACTGTTTGCCTCAGTGGCCCACAAGAACATGAAATGTTAAATTTAGCTCCATCCCCTGCATTAAATCTGTCAGACTCAGACAAGCTGCTTCCCCCTCTGGCTAAGTTTGCAAAAAAAAAAAAAAAGACTAAAATCAGCTAAAGGTGACATCCAGGATTTCACCATCCACAAAACTAAAGGTAAAGATACGAAGGGATTGTGTGTGTGTGTGTTTTTAAAGGGGAAGAGTGTCATTTCAGCCCTTTCCTGCTTGTCGGCATGCAGGCAAAGAGACATTGGAGGGAGGACAAGTAAGTGAGGCAGGCAGACAGATAGGGTGAGGGAGACTGATTTTGCTAGAGAGCCGTCTGAAGCTTGTGGGCGATGCTGCTTCCATCTCGACTTGGGGTTGTAAATCAAGCCTCCCCTCAGGGGCCTATCTTCCATTCTCAGACCTTCACAACAGCTTGTTCTCCAGCCTGTGACGAGAGGGACTGTTGTCACAGCAGCCATCGATCGTGTGGGATGAGTTTGTCGGACCGGGGGATTTTACCATCCGAGCGTGGTCACTGAAGTGTCCCATCTTGTCTCTGTCTGTCTGTGGGTTGCATACTCTGTCGAATGCCAAGTCACCACAAGCTATTGTCAGCTGTGTCTCACATCGTTTCAGACTAGAAAAACATTCACTCACCCAGAAGAAAACAAAGACTACAGATTTTGAGTTAATACAGATTTCGGGTTATATGAACCCTTGGTACAAGCCAGACATAAATCGTTGGACATAAACTTGGTAGAACATTTAATTTTAGAAAAATAGGAAATCATTTTGCTTTTTAAACCACATAGAAAGTAAAGTCTGGTTTGAAAAATGCATATTTTATTTCATCCACAATAGAAGTCAATACAACCTGTGGGATGTTCAGTGCAATAAGAGCCTAAAATAAGAAAACTGCTGCATTCAGTAACTGCTCAAGTCAAGCCAGACGTGAAAAACAATTGATGCAACTGTTGGTCACTGATTGGCACAGTTGTAAAGGGAAAAACTGTAAAGCAAAGGAGCCGAGTTTAACATCACCCCGGCTCTGGTGAAGTAGATAAAAAACCTATTCTTGTCTTAATAATTTAATCAGAAATCACCCAATTCAATCAGGATTTTATATCCATATTCTGATAGATTGGTCCTCTTGCTGGGGTTGAAAGAAAGCTGGTTGAAGCGAAAGCTTCGATGAGTTCAAGATTTTTCTCCATTATTGGCAGTGAGCAGAAGTGATATCATACTGTTGCTGAACTTTTCTGTCTTTTTGTTTTATTTTCATTGAGGCAACATCTCAGAACTTGCTTTGACTTGCATATAAACTGTAGCAACTACTTTCTCCCAGAAGGGTGACGTAGATGCTATGCAAATAAGACTATGTTGAAACACCAAACCTAAAGGCATACTAATCTGAACAGCAGAATGGTTTAATATTAAATGTAAGTCATCATAAGAGTTTTATATCACTCCCTGCTTCAGTGGACCCTGGTATTTGTGACGGTTGGGGACCACAGCTGCCTGTGAATAGCTAAAATCCACAAACACTTGAGATCTCCTCTAAAAATGCTAAGAACTGTATTTTAATAGTTCAAACAACATATGTACCCTAATTTGCATTGGTATGTTTAGAAGTTTTCTTTGCATTACTACAGTCTTTCTTATTTTGAGTCTTGAGGATAAAGCCAATCAGTGCCAATGAAAATGAAAGCCACTCCCAGATTCGCTGCTTTGCTTTTGCATTCCTTTTTGGAAATATCTGGTTACATACAAACTGAACTATCAATGTATGATTTCCACCTGTTTTGAAAAGAAAGCCGATTGATTTACTGGTGCATCTCTGATTTGGACTGGCAGTTTCATCTAAATTCAAACATACAAAGATGCATATTTAAGGGTTTTTACAGCGTTTTCATCAGATTAATCAGGTGTTTAATTAATGATGTCAAAGAACAACTTCCTTTTATTTTAAAGTCTTTGACCACTTAAACGTTTCTAAGAAGTATTGCTGAAAACGTTCCTACATTGTAAATAACTAATGACGAGCACATTACTTATTAGTCATCTAAGAAGATAAACACAGCTACTACTTTTATTTCAAGTCTTTCTGTAGATCTAGATATTTTTAATACTGCTTGTTGTGAAAATGTTTGAGCTTGACATGATTTCTTACTGAAGTGTCTCAGGATTTCACTGAAATGCAACTTAGTTACACCAAAACTCTCTTATGTAACCTCTCCTTTGAATTACTGAGACCGGATATTTACATGCACTCTATAAAAAGAAAACCATTTTCGTTTCTCACTGTCAGACATTGAATTAATTAGATCAGTAAGAATCACCTGAAATAATTAGATTTAACTGTTTCTCACAGAAACTTTGACTGTTTTTACTGCAAATTCAGAATCTCATTTTTTAAAATGTTCTGATAAGATAGTTTAACACTTAGAACAGTAAGTTGTTTCTCCGCCATTAGCGCGTTGATCAGGATTGACGTGATGAAACGCTCCCCCTGATTGGTTGTTCTTGACTGGCAAAGGAGGAGGTGGAGGAGCTTGATGTTTTCACAGATTATCTGTCTCATACTGTCACGACATGGTGGCAGTTTTAAGAAATGCTGTAAAAGTTACATGCTGTGGATTTAAAGACCATAATCTTGTAGTTTAATAAAAGTGAAATTAAAAGTCTGGCTCTTTATCGTACATTGTTACATTTGGAGGGAATGAGAGAGCCTTGCAAACATGAGAGCGCTATCCTAACCGTAAAGTAACCAGATGCAAGCATCATGTCGTGTGTGTAGCAGGAAGGACTGATATGTTTGGCAAAATTGATGCCATCATGAAGGAAGTACATTTTGTAGAAATGATAAAGCAACACCTTAAGACATCAGCCAGGTTTAACTCAGTCATGTAGTTTGAAAATCAGTTTGACTAAATATTTGAAACAAAAATAAAACCTCAGCATTTTTTCATTATTTTGACGTTTACCAAGAAAAGCTAATTATGGTAATCCCAATCCTGTTTAGTCTGTCAGTGAATAATAGGTTATCTGTTAAACGCTGTAAATTTAGATTTTTAGCTGTACGTTCTTTGATTTCCCTTCAATTTAGAATCTCAAACACATCTAACTTGGTGCACAAGTAAAACTTTGTCTTTTTTGGCAGACCATTAAAAACTGCTGGTTGAGCAAATGGAGCTGCATCAATGTAAAGGAGATTTCTAAAAATAAAAATGTTAACTTTAAGAAAATCTTAAAACCCGGTCAGGTGATGCAAAATTCATAGTGGGCCATTTCAGAGGCAGTGACGATGGGTTTTTAATGAGCATTGGGGCCTGAAAATATATTTAAATCAAATCAAAAGCAAATTAAATTTGAGTACTAGAGCAAAAAGTTTTCCCTCTTGCCATGATGGATTCTATCCAACATTGCACTACTTTGAAACCAAAAGGATGAATTATTCCATTTTTAAAAAGCCAATTAGCTGATGCTTTCATGGAAATCAGAAAGTATTTGATTTTCTGATGTCAGTTTGAATTAAAAACAGAATAAATTACTCACATTTGACAGCATTAAGAATAAAGACACCGATTCCTTTGACGTTTGTCAGGTGAATTTTTAAATAGGTAAAATCGACACATAAATTACATCCTTTCATTATCCATTTGTGTATTGGCCAAAGGAAAAGAAGAGAAACTAGATTTGTATCTAATAGTTGGCACAAAAAGCTGCCATGTAGATATAAAAGATGAATTTCAATATATTTATACTCAAAGAAGTTGAAGCTTGCTTTGAGTGCACTGGACATTATATAAAAATATACTTAATCTGATAAAATGACTGATATTGCACCACAGTGTCACCAGCACTTTCACGTTTAGTTTTCTTTTTTCTCCTCTGGCAATTTCAAAGCATTTCTTCATCTTGTTTCCTCACCCTGAAACCCACAAGAGCACACCCACTCAACCTCCCGGCCTGCTGAGAGCACTTGAAAGCAATTTTCTTTTAATCAAGTTTACTATAAAGGGCCCTCTGATGCCAGCCTCAGCAACACCTCCATTTGTTTTGTTTTGTTTTTTTCCCCCAACTCCATCGCTCTGAATTATATTGATTTCTTTATGAGAAGTGTAAAGTACTGTTTACTGAGAATTTGCTGTATTTATTGCTCACTCTCTCCCGCGAAGGTCTCGTTTCTCAAATACTTATATTCAGGAATTTGAGTACTCCTTTTTAGCATTAAATAATGCAGTTTTCTGAATGATTAAATCTGTAAATGCTTTCCATGAACTTAAGAGGACTGTAAGTTTTCTAATTTGCTTTATGATATTCTGAAAACTTAGATATTTCATTAACCGCATATGAAAGAAAAGCAGCAAGGTAAATGTTACCTTTTGATGGATAAAGACGGGCAAGTTTTAATTATTTCCAGAGTGTCAATTATATTCCACTTGCCCTAACAAATTACCTTTCCTGACTGCAGTTGAGTCAATTCAGCCACTGGAAAGGAAATTGGATCAGCATACAAAGAAATAGTCCTGATTCGATAGTTTAAAGAAAAGTTTCAGAAAGTAGAGATTACTACTCTGGCACTTGATGTTCCATAGTAAGCAAATTGTGATTTTAAATCTTCAGTTTAAGACTAGATTAAATGTGCTAATGTAACTAGTGTAGTTGAACTAAATTCATCCTGACTTTATGCAACCAACACATCTGAAATTTATTTCCAAAGTCAAAATACTTATTGCTGTTTACACCCATTTAAAATGCAAAATGCTCAGTCCGTGATATCACTGGTTTATCACTGCACCAGTAAACCAGTGATTATCACTGGTGGTACTGGCCCATTGATAACTCGGCATATCAAAATCAGTTTCCTGACTTTAAAGAGTATCTGCAAGTCTGAAATTCAAGATCAATCCCTCATTGATGACAAACATTGACAAACTGAACAGTAATAATCCTACATGAACTGAATCTCTTAATTTAAAGGGTATTACTTTTATTTTGAAAGTCTAAAGTCATTTTTGTTGATCACATGGGAGTTATATGCAAACCAGAACTAAACATGGCATTCAGCTTCTATGCACCACAAATCTGGAACAAACTTCCAGAAAACTGCAAAACAGCAGAAACACTGAGTGCCTTTAAATCTAGACTAAAAACTCAGCTGTTTAGAGTTGCTTTTGAAACCTAATCATGAAACATTAATCAATCTGATGTGTAAAATGTAATGTTGAGTGTGTGTTCTATAACTTTGTAATTTTGTTTTTATGATGTAAAGCACTTTGAAATGCTGCCAAAAGGTGCTATATGAATCAAATTTGATTTGATGCAGTCCAGCAGATGAAGACTCTTATTTTTAATGAAAGTTTTGTTTTCAAAGTATAAATTAATCTAACTGCTAGCCATAGGTCCATTGGTAATTTTAAAACTAAAGTATTTATTTTACATGTGTAGGACTAAATCTCTGTTTTTGAGAACAATTTGTTACATTATTTTATTTGACAGTCCAAATTCATCCCGTTTACTTTGAAACCTACTCTCGTATAACTCTGTGATCCTGTTATGATCATTGTTTTAGACTCATTAGGAATACACTACAATACACCTCTTTGCTTTTGATATTTTGGTAGATTTAGAGGTTTACAGGTCGTGTTAGCAGCACCCTTCGGTGTAGTGGTAGCTACTGAGCGCAGAAGTTGACTGATTTTTCTATTAGATGTGTAAAAACGCAGTCCTGGAGGCACAAGTGTAAGAAGTTGTATTAAAAGTTGGAAAATTTTCAACTGCTCATAGACATCAGTTTCGGTTCCATACTCATTGTGTTGTTGCATTGTGTTTGTTATATAAATAACTCGGAGGAAGTTTGGCTAAAATAATTTTACTTGTAGGACTTGGAGACTGCTGAAAATATATTAACAGGTCAAAAATAAATTAAAAGGCTGCTTGACCTCAAAACTGATTGGTCCATAAGGCTCTTTATTTAAAAAACAAACAATGCCTTGAATCAAAAAAAAAAATAGTAAGAACTGATGCATGCTTCAGAACTGTAAAGAAATCTGAAATGGATCAAGAAAAAGGAGGAAAGCTGTTGGATGTATTGAATCTTTTTTAAAATGTTGTTCTTGCAGATCACAAGAACAAGATGTACCAAGAGAACTTCCTGTGACTGAACCTGAAGAGACTGGCTGTCCAGGACACACAGGTGAGTCTCATTGTTCTACGTTTCCTTTGAGACTTGATAACAATAATCCAAGAGATAAAGTATAGCCAAAAATATCCAGCTATAACGTGTCAAAATGACCAGTAATGTGATCCTGTGAAGTACTACATGGTTTTAACGCTGCCTGTAGAGTTTATGTGCAAAAATATCAATATATATATCCCAAGTTTCTCACTTCTCAAAAGCTCTCAGTTCATTTCATTTAGGTATCAACACAAGTGAACTGAGTTACCAGGAATCTAGTTTAATTTATTCAATTTCTTCTACTTTTTCGAGTCCATGGAGTGCAGCTGACTTCAGCCTAAGAGACTTCAACATTACACAAAGAGTGACTATTTTCTCCATCATGTTGAAATGATAAAATATGTAATTTCCCAATACGCACAATAAGCAAACCTTTTTATATAAAGTCATTAAGCAAAACTGCAGCTTTTATATAAAAAAATACTTGGTTTAAATCTGCAAAAAACTTATTAGAGAAAATAAATCCTTTCCTAGCAACAATAAGAAAACAGTCGAAGTTTTCTTCAGTATATGAAGTATTGAAATTGCAACCTACACAGCTGCTTGCCTAATGCGTTTTAATGAAACTCCCCCACAAAATAAAAGACACTCAGCTGCTTTAAAGTACTTTAGCCAGGAAAAATGAAAAATGAGAAAGGAATAAAACCCTTAAATATCTTTATGTGCATTATTAAAAGCACAGTGCCTGAGCAAAGCTTTTTCAATAAGTGAAGAAAGAATAAAAGCTTAGATTTTATTTATTAGTATGGCTTTTCTATTTACAGCTTCCGTCCTGTGAGTTTCCTTTTTTCTGCATCCCAGTTTATTTCCAGGAGAAAATGGTTTTCAGAAAAAAAGGCCAGAGATATACTCAGCCTTCTTTGGAACTTGCAGTTTAAGGGACCATGACCTGATACGAAGAGAATAAAGTAGAAAGGGAATACGAGAAATACCCCAAAAATCAGGGTAGTATGCATACTTGGGGAGTTTGATGTATTGTATTGATACTCATTGAACTTTTCCACATTTTGTCAATGTTTAACAGATAATTGTGGAGGTAAAATTTGCTTTATAACATGATATTCTAAACAAAATTCAGCACCAGGTGATGTCTGATAACAGTTGATTCAAAAACAAACATACATTTTATTTAAATTCAAAATCATGTTTGTGTAAATACAGCAGTTTTGAGAAGGACTGAGAAATATTTTTGGAGAACACCATTGAACAAATGGCGCCATTCAATCCATCAGCTGAAAATCGAAAGCGTATGACGCACTTCTAACCTACCAAGACATGGCAGTCCATCTGAATATGTAGTCTGGTCAAGAAAAGCGACAATTGGGGAAAGTCAAGCAAGCCATGATGACTCTGGAGGAGCTGCAGAGATTCATTGCTCATGTGGGAACATATTTCAGAAATATAACCACCAGACGTGCACTCCACAAATACAAGAGAAGAAGTCCTGCAGTTTGAAATATGTCACGCAGAAGACACTGCAAACATCGAGCCTAAATGCAAAGTGATGCACCTACTGGATCCCTATTGTCAAACATGATATTGGCAGGATCATGCTGCAGAGTTGCTTTCTTCAGAGCTGATGGATGGAGCAAAATGCAGGACAAGACTGGAAGAAAACCTGTTTGTAAGCAGTGGAGGACATTAAGATACAATGACAAGAACACCAACCCTCTAGCTATGCGTAAGAATGCCAAAATCAGCGATCGCTTACTGATGCAGAAAGCAACGACAGCAACAAGCTCAAAGTCAAAGTGAAAGTATTTTCTCCCGGAGATAGTTGTACAGGAGAGGATGATGTGAGCGGAGTGAAATATCAGCCTCTTGGAGCACACTCTTAAATCTCGTGTTTTGTCAGGGTTTTTAATGATGCTATGCTCGGTAAGCTCAGGTTGCGTCGTGTCGACGCTGACCCTCATGGCCAAGCTCTGGTGACACCTTCCCATCTGTGTTAATGAGATGACTCCACTCCGTCTACGGGTCACAGTGATATTTACAGAATCCGTTGTTGCAGCAGAGATCCACGCCTCCCTGTGGCGCTCCCTCGTCTCATTTGCATTGCTTTCAGACTACCCCTTCCTGGCGTTCCCTCCGTTTTATCGCTCTCGCTGAGCTCCTCCGTGATCGACAGGCTCCTTCACACTTCTCTTCAGTTTGTATCGTACATGTTAATTAAAGCCTCTAATTAGCTTTCTCCACTAAAAGGCCGCATTAAATCAGAGTTGGAATGGCAAATGATTCCTGGCATTAGCATAATTGTGTTTTTGAAGTGGAAAGACTCAGGCATTAGGGATTTTTTGTTTCAGTGATTTGTTGTTTGTGGCTCAGCGCCTAAGGGGCTACTGGAGGTTGGTCGGGTGGATTGTGGGGCCGGGGGACCCTACAGGGGCCCCAAACACTAATGAGGCCTGCTACACTCTGATGGAGCAGATATAGGGGGGGGGGAAACAATGCTGCGACGCATTGCCATAAGGTTCTTCGAAGATTGCATCAGAGTGAAAAAGGACACCTGTGGTGTCTGTGTTTGACAGAGAGGAACAGAAAAATAAAATGTCTGCAAATTTCACTCTCACCTATGTTACCTGGTTTGCTTAGTTTTTAAGAAATTGCATCATGTAGCACTGATTCCAACTGTCGTCTTTTCCTTGAGTACAGCACAAAACACAACTAGTCTAAAGAAGACGAGGACTCACCATCTGAAAACGTACAGAAAAATATCCAAATCTGACAGAGACTGGTGGTACACATTCTTTTTAAGGAAAGCTTTTCTCTTATTTGATGTACATCTCATTATATTCATGACCAAGCAAGATAGTTCCCTGCAAGTAAGTGCAGAAAGAAGCAGGAGCAAAAAATGTGGATTTTCTACTAAACTTTTACTGATGCTGGTGGTTGCATCATAAATTTAAAAAAACTAATTGAATCTGTGCATACTATTTACTCTGTAGCAGAACTAGGTGCTGCAGGAATTAAGAAAAGTAGGAATTTGAAAACGATATTTGCATGTTTTCTGCTAACAGTGGGCAGATTTTTTGGGGGAATAAAAAGGAAAAAAAAAAGCATCTGCACCTGCAAATGTTGGTGGTGGACTGGTGCCCTTTTCCCTCAGACTCCGGGCGAGAGGCGGGGTACACCCTGTAAAGGTCGCCCATTTGGACAAAATGGAGGCGCACTGTACAGACAGCTGTGCACACACATTCACACCAAAAGGCTTATTCATGCACAGGGAGAATATGCAAGCTACATGCAAAAAGACCGCAGGCTAGAATTTGAACCCAAGTCCTTCTTGCGCCAAGTCAACTGTGCAACCCAACTCCGTTCATATTAATTCATATGTTCTTGGCTGCTTATAACCTCATTATCAATGTTTGCTACCCTGCAGGAGTTTTGGATAATTATTTAGATGCTTTGAACAGTAGACTAGGTAAAAGTTGTGGCATCAGCAATAATGTCCACAATAAAACATCCTGGAGCGATAATTACTTTGGAGCCAGTTTGTGTGAAAAACTATAGCGATAGTTCTCGGCTGAAGAAAAATGCAGAGAAGGTAAATTATGTTTGCATTTACAGAGTACAGTACTGTTTCTTTTTGTTTGTCCTTGTGTGGCACTTTGACCTGCTTTTTTACTGAAATGTGCTTTTACAAATAAACTTGACTTTATAGTAATAGTTCTACCCACAGGCCTTGATTGCCTGTCAGTACATGTAAATAGTCAAACTCTCACAAAATGGGACATGGTGCATTCTTGCTACCTTTTTTTGTGTTACATGTGGACCATATATTTGTTGATTGCTAAACAATGACATGCCTATTTATGCAAATGCCAAGTCTTGATTTTTGTGCTCAAGACACCAAACAACAAAGCACTTTCAGTCAGGAACAAAGGCTAAAGAAGTGGAAAAACTAAAACATGTAGAGTGTGCCAAAGAAAACAAGATCTGAAGTTGTTCTGGAAGAATCTTTTGCTTAGCCATTCTCAGAATCTTAGATTTTGGCATAAATTTCTTTATCATTGCCAGCATAAGTTTACCAGAAATTAGATTCAAATTTTAAATAATAGCCAAAAAAAAAAAGAAATTCACAGTAGTGCAGCTGGGACTTAAAAAGCTCTATTTGGTAAAATAATTCTGACATGCATGCAGGATGAACGGCAAGAAGATATAAAATTTAGTCCAGTAAATATATTAACTTCAAAACTAAAGCTACATTTATGTTTTTGCTCAAGTCTATGTATGAACATAGAAATTTGAGATGGAAAACATTGCAACTGTTTCAGTACTTTATTTTAAATAAAAGAAAATTGAGCCATTTTGGCTTTTTTTTCAGCTAGAGAATTTCATACATGGGCAACTCTTGCCGCCAACCTTCTGGGATGCTTAGTGGGCACTTTCCCCGTCACATGGGGGTTTGGTAAGAGTCCTTTAAGTTTCAGGAACTCAGAAGGTCCGCTATAATTGACTCCCAGTAGAAAACACAAATTTTTGTTATTGCTCCCCAAACATTTGACTGGCACTCCATGCACAGTGATACTGCAGACCAAATCAGATGGATGTGCTGTGTATTTTCCCCGAAGTTTGCAGGAGGAAATGCTATGAAGTTTCTGCAAATTCCATTTTCCCTTGATAATCTTTGCATCTGCACTGAACACTGCAAATCCTTCCTAAAGCATGAAGAAATGATCAAAAACGAGCCTCACGTGTCATTGAGATGTAGTGAGACATCCCTGCCAAGTTGGTGAGACTTTCTGAATACACTCACTTATTAGTGTGAAACTCTTATGCCTCAGGTTATATTCTTTTTTTGTAGTGTGGCACATATGGATTTACAGCTGATTGCCACTGTGCACATCCTCACCTATCAAACATGAGTGAAGCTGTCACCAAGCCATGGATTGCGCCTCTGGGTAGACATAATGTACTTTTCAGAGTCTTCCTCTGGGCAAGCCTAGCTCTGTGCTGCTGTGGTGAAATTATTCACGGTGAACTTGCCTTCCCAAAGGCGCGGCGGTGAAGCGGTGACAGTTTGGGGCTTGTGCGATAGCCAGGAGTGTTGTTATATGAGTTATTATTGAGCCAGCCAGATATACGGAGCACAATCCGGCACATTTTCACTCCACAGCCTTAAATCTGCTTCAGGCATGAAAACCCATTAAGATGCATCGCAAGAAGCAGAGAAAGGGTTGAGGAAATGATGTAAGGAAGAGGAACTGGGGATGAATTCTTCTTCAGAAGGATGCTTTTAATCTAAATGTTTATTATTCGATCCTCTTTCTCTGAACCGCTGCAGCCAGTTGAAGGACATTCTCCTTTGTTCCTCAGGAGACTGACGTAATTATCTGGGATATATTCTTAACAGCAAAAATGCCACGGTTAGTAATCTGTTTAGAAATGGAAATTCTTTGAGAAATTAGAAGAAAAGTGGGAGTTGGGGAGGAGGATGAAAAACCAGGAAAGACCAGCAATGTCAAACAAATATGGAGGTTTCAGTTACTGCCAGGCTCATTTTAGAAACGTCTAACACTCATTATGTCCGTTTTACTGGTGCTGATAGTCAGAACTCAGTAGGAGATCAAACCAAGGGCATCGCTGGAGGCTTGAGTTATACCACAACAAATTCACATTCTGTGACCTGACAGCATTTTATTTGTAGTTTCTTCAGCTTTTTGTTGCTTCGTTTAAGTTTAAAAATCGAACTGAAAAAAATGTGTCCACATTTATTTCTCTTCTCTATCTGCATGCATTGGATTTGCACAATCAGACCAGTGATGGTGACTTTCAAGTCCCATTTTTTAGTTGAATGCAGCTTAACTTTGTTGGGCCAAAGTTTTGTTTTCATTTGCTGTTTGGGTAAAGTTGGGGGGGAAGATTGTGGGTGGAATGTTTTCTCATCTTGTTAGAAAACATAGTTTTCTTTGCCTCCACTCTGAAAACACATTTTCCAGTTAGTGAAAGTCACAGCTTTACAAATGAAAAGGAAAAAAACAGTAATAGTGGTAAATTGTTTGCACAAGTGTGTTGTCAGTTCTACCAAGAAAACAAGCACAAAAATGTATTTAAAGCGCAGGCAAAATGCCAAGCAGTGCTGTACCTGATTTTGAACCAATAATGGCTCATCATGACTAATCCACGATAAGTGTGGTATTTTCCTCTCAAAGTGAATTGACACTAAGAGATTATTGATGAGAGTTGACTGAACTGCTGAGGTACACACAAAATGAACTGGTATTAAGGCATGATTATTTTTTGATCTTCCTTATTGAATTTATGTGAATAAATGGCTTGAAGGCTGGAGTAAGTTGCCAGTGTCGAGACTCAATTACATTTTTCACCATTTGTCAATTCACTTTTCCCATTAACATTAAAAATCAAGTATTTAAGAATTTAAATAGTTTCAGCTTTATGAGTTGCAGTTTTCATGAAACTCCTCTAGTCTTTCTCTGTCATTTATGATTTATTTACATCAAAACTAAGTGGATTTTTGGGGCTATTTGGTAGTAAAACATTTGATCTGCCATTGTTCAACCAACATTTTAATCTGAAAGACGTTAAATATTTACTTGATGCCAAAATTTCTTCAAAAGGTTGTCAAAAACCTCTATGGCCCATCGTGATAAACCAATTCTCAGTATGAAAGAGTGAATTAATTATCTCACTGAAAAGTTCCTTATAACTTAGTTTTATCTTATTTCAAGTGTACTCAGATATTTGCTCTCAAAATTAGACTGAAAGTTTTGTGTTTTTGCTGTATTCGGGAGTTTAGGAATCACTATATGGTCATTTAATAAAGATTGAGCATTTTCTACTTGCAAGTTAATGTCTTAACACTAGAATTTAAGTAAACCTTAATGTTCTTACAGGTGTATTTATCAGCATTTTTACAGCAACAAAAGCAATTTAGGTGAAGTCTAGTTTGGTTAAAAGGATTATATATAATTTATCAACAAATCAAAACCTTCACATGGAAAATTTTATCTGCCAAATTTTCTTGCAGGTTGTTTTCTTAACATTAAATTAAGATTAAACACCTGTCCAATATGCAGAAATATTGTGAACACATAAAAAACGAATCCTTCCACCGTTTGAGCAAAAAGCATATCAGCTAAATTAAACTAAGCCAGCTGAAAAATGTGCGGCACGAGAATAAACTGATATTTTCGCTTCAAAATTCCCAGTCCCTCAGTGAAGATGGGCAGCGATCCGAATATCAAGATAGAAATACGGCAGATAAACACACTCACCAATGGCAGCCCTGATTGAGTGCAAGTGTCTGTGTTGGCGGTCAAGGTCAGCTGATAATGGGAGAGATTGAGGATGGGATGATGCGGCGGGAGGTCGGCAGCAGTCTCAGGTAATGAGATTTACAACCCTGAGCTCTTGCTGCACCCCTTTCTCTCCCCCTCATCCCTCACCTAACATGATTTATAGATCTAATAGACGTCACCGCTCTCACCTAAGATAGAGGCCTCACATTATCGCTGAGGGAAAGTAATCTGTTCAACAGGGCAAGATTATAGAGACAATTTTACCATGATGTTCCAGATCGTACCTGGTAAACTGATATTCCTGGGCGTCCGAGGAAGAAGCTGGTTTGGCTAGTGGCTGGCAGTAAAGATGAATTAATGCAAAACCATCAGTTTTAATAAAAACTATAAAACTGCATTGATCACTACGTTTTATCACAGGTAAACCAATAAGACAGGATTATGACCAGCACAGGCTCTCTCAGAGGTAATGACTGTACAGCCACATTCACAGCATCAACTTCTAGGACAAAATGTTCTTCTGCGTTTAATATATCCCCCCCACCAAATGGTGTGATGACGATATTTGGTGTTATTTACTTCACCTGTCAGAGGTCATAATGTAATGCAAAGGGTGAACTGAAGATAACCCAGACTTTTCTCTTTCTGGTCTATGAAGAGAGGATGAATTACATTTCCTAAATATATCCAAGCCTATTCCTGGACCCCCTAGTCATTTTAACTTAATACAGGTAGTGGTTAAATGTTCCAGGTCATCACTTTAGGAAATGAACTGAGTCCTATAAGGGAAAAGATGCAACATCAATATTCCCAAATAAGACTTTTGAAATTTGTAAGTCTTTAAGACGGTCATGGTTTAGCTTTGGGCCCTAAAACTTTACTAAAAGGTGCAGATTTATCTGCACTATTCACTCACTTAGCAAAAAAATGGATACCCAAACAATTAAAGTCGAGTAAATTTAAACCAAATTGACTTGGAAATCTGTGCATCTCAGGCAAGAAATGCAATATGTAAAATGAATACAACACAAATAATTACAATTTTTTTTTAAAAAGTAGCATGAATTTTCATTTACAATACGTATTGTATTGACGTATTGTAAATGAAAATTCATCCAATAACAGAAATCTACACAATTTAGCTTCAGCCTGATATGGACGTCTTCCTCCAATCCTTTATGCGAATCAGGTCTATGAAGAGAGGATGATCCCTTCATAGATCCAGAACCAATGGTTCTGTTGTGTTTTAGCTGACTTTATTCTGAAGGTTTGAACTTAGACAGACAAACTTATTGAACTCTTAAAACACTCTGAGTCATATTAATGTTTACATGCTATTTTGAGCTTAGGAAAACCACAGCCATGCAGAGATGTAGTTACGATGACAGTCATACAAATGAAAGGATTTCTCAGGTGTCTCCTCAAGACGTTAATTATTCAAATAGGTTTCAAAGCATTATTTTTGACAACACAAATTTTAGTTGTTTTTTTCTTCTGATTGAGATCTGACTCCGGTTGTTTTCCTGTTGTGTGTTTGATGTCAACCTTTGAAAGGGACTATTATATTCACTGGTGGTGTCACGGTCACAAATCTGGGCTGCATGTTTTGACCAGGCAGACCTCCATGATATTTATGTCCACAGATGCAAATTTGTCATATTTGCTTCATCACTTTATCCTTAAATGTACGGATGGAACAGGGATGGGGAATCCCATCAGTGACTTGGTAGGCCCCTTTTTGGAAATACTTAGAGTTGAGATGAAGAAAATGCCAAAATGGTCATTTTGCATCGTTACAATAGAAGAAATCTGAGGAGAGAAATGAGATCTGAGCTTTATAGAGAAGCAAGAAGCTGCTTAAATGTATTATTTTGAACTTACCATCTCCATCCTCTATTAAATATGTAGGATTTGTAATGTTGACAGTCTGTTGGCTTCCAACACTGTGCCAACATGTTTTTTCAACACTGTCTCAGCTAGAAATTTCAGACTGCTGTTCCTGTTGGCAGTGCTGACTGCTCTACCAGCATTAAACGTTTGAAACTTTAAACAACTTTAAAATGTCACCAATGTTCTTGACTTAATTTTTTCCGAATGGCACGCTCCTGTTTTGTTGAGCTGCTTGTCTCTTGTACACACGCAGGAATTGAGTTTTATACCTCAACAAATCCGGAGTTTGCATTGCAGGTGTTTTTGTTTTGTTTTGTTTTGTTTTTCGTTTTGTTTTTATTAGTTTTCAGAAACATTCTTTGCACCTGCCCTTTTATTGTCTGCAGTAGTTGAGATGAAGCAGCTCTGCAGAACACAAGAATGTGAATAAAGATGCAAATTGATCATTTTACTCTGAATATGTAATGATCAAGTTTGTAAAACGGTATAACGAATCGGCATAACCAAAAATGACTTAAAAGTTGAGTAAAGGCATTCAAAGGATAATAAGTTCAATTTTGTGATTGCAAAAAAACAAGTGGATCAGAGCATGCCTAAATTTAAGCTGCTTTTCTCCTGATATTTGGTTTAACAGGTGTTTAGTGAAGTAATGTTGAATAACCTTTCCTCATTATAAGAAAAAAAAAAGAAGCAGAATAAGTACGGTTATGAATTTGTGAAAAATCAGGAGCTGGAAACCAAAGGTGCTGCCGCTAAGAAATAATGAAATTATTCAGGTGTGCGATGCTCTGTGCTGTTCCGTTCTTGTGATGAGACTCTTACTAACATGACATTCAACTGAAACAAAATACAAGCTGCACTATTGTTCCAGTACACTGCACAGACCAGCTGAGACACAGCAGCAGTGAGGGTGGAAGCCACTGAACTCGCTGCTCATTACCAGAACAACCTCTCCTGCAGCAGCACAACAACCGAGGAAACAATCGGCGTCTGCTCAGTTCTGTTTATTGGCTCTTGTGTGTAAAAACACGACAATATGGTGACGGCCAGATTGCCCTCCAGTAGATGCAGTGTTAATATTTGCACTAAGTCCGCAGTACGTGTTGAAAATTGTGCTAGATTGGATTTCGGGCGCACAAACATCCCCCTTCAGTTGTTTGTTTTCTAATGCAGTCTCCCATCTTTGTGTATTTTGAGAATTAAACCAATAAGCCCCCCTGCTACGCTGAGGCGAGCTGTTATTGATGTGCTGCCTTTTTATTGTCTGGAGTTTATTCAGTTCATATTTATTGTGTCTGCCTTTGTGCCAAGAAGCAGTTACTCTGAGCAGAGCGACTCAGAGGGGCTCAAAGATCCACAAACAGCTGTGGAGTTTCAGGCAACAATATGCTCTGTTAACCGTTTCAGACGAGTGTTTTATTAAATTTTCAGTTTTTCATTAAACTCCTACATTTAGTGGAACAATATGATTAAAACAACAGCTTAAGAGACATTTTGACATTGGAAAACATTAATTTTAGACAGGAAGAACTCCGGAGCATTTAAGGGCTGTTTACTCTTCACCAACATGGCTCATTTTCTCCCATAATGTGTGCAGAGACATATCTGCAGTCTATTTGAGTAAGGGATGCCAGATTGCACAAAGAAGTGACTAATAGTGCAGAAAATGCAATTTAGGTCCCAGCCTTCCTTCGCTTAATTTTCATTTCATCTTTTCTTTCTTTTCTTTTTTTTTTTGGTGTGGAAACGACGTTTGTTGTGGACATAAGCCATGGTCTGAGAAACGCAACCAACTCTGCTTCTGATTAGATTATTAACCATAGACCAAAAAACTGCACATAAAAATACAGCTATTAATTTTATAATTATTTAAAACTCTCCAGTTGTAAAAAAAATAAAATAATACATACACATGTATACATTGTATGTGGAACACAATATGATGAAAACTGACCTGAATCTTTGGGATGGTGGTGATTAATATGGGTCAATTACTATTGTATTCAAAGATTTGATAATTATTGCAATGTATAGAGAATATATAACAGTTTCTAAGTTTTTTAAACCATGGTGTATCTTGATTAGGGCTGTACAATTTTTGCTGATTATTTAATTGAGACTCTGCTTTTAAATGGAGCATGTGAGTATATTTTCACAAATCAATTCACAGATTTAACTCGATTGTAAACAATACCTCAGAAGTGTTAAAAAGCTTCAAACATCTCCTTAGCAAATTAACAAGCTGAGATATGATACACAACAAAAAAACTTTTAAAGTAATTTAATTATTTCTCTGCGCATTTTATTGCATCTCCCCAAATCAATTGCTTTAGCGAGGAAAGTTATAAACGGTACCTCAGGATCTTCGTGTTGCAAATATTCTCTGAGAGAGGCCAGCTCCTGAAGAGTTTAGGAGCTGGTATTAATTTTGCTCGTTTGTCAGCCACTTAGCTCTTTCACCTGAGGAAACATTCTCAGCTGTGAGGACAATAAATAGTGCTGTCAAGTGTCTCAACAGTTTTAAGCGCAGTGGAGAAAATGCACCGTTGATTTCTCAGCGGTGTAATGCTGCTTTATTAGTGCAAAACTAAAGGCGGACATTTTTCCTCTGCTGGCAGAATAACGAGTCTTTTGAGCTCCAAGTGAACCATGAATATCGGGGAATTGCAGCGATAATCCACATGCAGACAGAGAAACTAAAGGTGATGCAGAGGACGGCTAAGGAAACTGATGTCTTTTTGCATCCCGAGGCGTTTTGTGAGTGTACATTTTGTGCAGATGAGTTGAAGCTTCTCTATTCAAGCCAGAGCAAATGCATTAATTACTGCACATATTATAATATCTACCAGCTGGTACAGAACACAAAATGTAACAGGACAAGTGTTGTCAGTGAGAGCTTAAAATGGCTGCTGAAAGTCAGAGAACTGGAGCTGCACCAAGCTCAGCAGACGGTGGACAGGCTTGTGGTTGGATGGCTGAGTTCGAAGGCAGCAGCTTGTTAGGATGGAAATGGATTAGCAAGAGGCACAATGGGAGTCTTAGGCATGTCTGTGGTGTTGTGTTAAAGCTCTGCCTATGTTGCCCGGGCTGCTAGACTCATTTATGCCCAGCGGTGCATGCGGCAGCCAACTCTCTCACACACGGCGCTTTTCTAATTGCCACGGTTTCTTCTGCGCTCGCAGCCCAGCCTCCATTCGGCATCCATCAAAGCCATGAATTAACCTGCAGCGCGGCACAAATGTTCTGTTTGTCACATGCAGCTGCAAGTGGAATTATTTCTACCAACGCCACTGTGTTACAATGTTGAGGATACTGAAGAGATTTTACACACAAATGAACAATTTATTTACGATTTAGTTTTCCTTTACCTGCAAATCCAAACTGCATAGAAACAGATTTTTTTAATGTGAATCTAAGCTAGTAGAAACTTGTTTCTGATCTGATCTCACAACTTTGCAAACAAACAGAGCAGCACATTTAAATGGTAATTTAAATGCTACTAAAATGAAAGAAACAATGGGTTTACTGGCATGAGGTTTCCTCAGTTTTCCAAAGATTATCCATCTTGTTGATGACTGAAATGTTGCAAATACTTTTTAAAGTGTCTCAGACAACTACAATTAAAATAATAAAGTGGCCGATTTTCATTCGAGTTCAAGAACATATGGAAACCCTTGGCAGAAGCCAGGAAAGCCATAGAATCCACACAAAAACGTATAAAAAGGAAGGATCCAAAGAAAACAACCCAGTAGTGGGGGCAGCGTCTGACTGACAGGTGATGCCTTAGAAGTGAGGTAAAAACATCACAGCACCACTTTGAACTTAAGATGTTACTACAAAGGAAAAACTCTGGGTGTTGCCAAGCTCTAGGTTTAGAAAAAAAGAAAAATGTATTTACTTTTTCTAAAAAAAAATCCCAACAGCAACTCGTATATCTTTGTTTACATGTTATTGATCCTGTATAATCTAAAGAAACCAGTCTAGGATTGATCCAGCTTGCTTGTATCTCCTGCCTCAAGGTTTGCGCAAACTAATAAAATCCTATCAATAAGTTCTGTTGTGACATTTTGGGGATGTGTTGCTTTGACATAATGAAATTGCTTTATTTTTATTCAGTACTTAAGCTGCAAATGTAGGGATCTACAAACCTGTTTTTTTTTTTTTTTTTTTTTTTTTTTTTTTTTTTTTTTTTTTTTTTTTTTTTTTTTTGGGGGGGGGGGGGGAGGGTGTAATAGGTGGCCAGATGGGGGGCCTGTGGTACACCAACATGACAGCCATTTAGGTTTATTTATGTAGGAGGGGGCAGGTCTGGGAGGGATATCCAAACATTCACAAGAACTTTGAATAACAAAGGTTACACTTGTATAATACTTTGACATTCATTAAAAACGCTTGTAAAACTGCCTGGACAGGGTGGACTAGTAATATTTTTATGGAGTAGCAAATGCACCTCTCCCTTTCTCCAACTTCTAGCTGTCCCTCCATAATTATGGGCCACTAAGGTTTTTTAAAATCTCCAACTGGGGCCCTGCTGAAAAAGCATGCCCAAAGCACACCACTGCCACCACCCTGTTGTACCATCATAATGCAGTTTAATGCTCACGTGAGGGATATTACTTCTCCTCTACTTTCACAATTCCTGTAGAAATATTTTGGAAAAGTCTTTTTCTGCTTTATGTTTTTGCTGTACAAACGACACAAGTTGCCACATTTTAAGAAGCGGTTTATATGACTGTTTCTCCGGTGGAAGAGCACCAAATGTGTTTATGGTCACGGCTCAAGTCCTGAGTATGTGCAGGCTGGGTAAATGAGGACTGACAGGCCCCTAATGCCCTCTGCAGCGAATAAATGGATAATCTGGAATCCTGTTGTGATGCCCCCCACCCTCCTTCGTCCTGTGTCTGAGATGAGACACAAAGCCATCTGAGCACTCCAATGACACAGCCAAAGATTGATTTTCTGTGTGTGCGTGTTTGTGAGAGACAGAATGTCAGAAAGATGAATTTATTCACTGGGTTTCACAGTATCAGGCAAACCATTTACATATTTATTTGTCATATTAGAATGCGGTGACAGTGATGTTATTCCATTGCTCCCTCCGTGGTGTCACTTTGGGAGGTTTTGCATTTGCCTCAGACCCAAAAAAAAAAAAAAAGGCAGGGGCACACGTCATGAAATTTGAATGCATCTTTAAACCTTCACATTTTTATCTCTGTTTAGAAATAAATTGACATGGTGAGATGCACATGGAGAGACCTGCTGTTACGATAAGAACTGTCCACCTTTATTATTGTAGCCATGGATCTCAAAGGCGAGTAAAAGTTAAACTTGTGAATTGGCAACTGCTCCTAAAATCAGCCTCTGGTAACTTTTCTGGCACTTAATTTGCAATATAATTAAGTAAAGCCATGTCAAAAATAATAAATGTAAATTTGAGATTAAGTTGCATTTCCTTGTGGCTTATGATGAATTCTTCAACCTGTATTGATTGCAGGTTTCTCAGTTTGTATCTTGGTTGTTCCCTTCACATGTGAACCAATCAGCTAATTGTTGCGTTAAGTGGGGGGGGAAAAAAAAAGATTGACATTTTTCAGTGTTTTTGAAACGAAGTAAAGTGTGGCATGCACTTTTGATCAAGAAAGATAGAGAAGTGTAATGAAATAAAAATCCCCACAGAGGGGATAGACTAGTGGGTAAGTCACGTCCAGCTGCAATGCTCTTATCAGGTGGGGATTTTCTGGAAGTGTCAGTCGGTATAGGAAGCCTTCAAGGCTCTCAGGGAAAAGGGGATGCGGCGGTAGTGACAGGGCTATCTTCCTCTGACAGCCCAAAGACCTAAAACCGGATGGCTGGGACAGATAAGGCTCTGTAGGCAGAGAACACGCACAAGCGCACAACACACAAGCACATGAGCGCACGAATACACACCCACAGCGCTGGCATTCACTTTGCATGAACAAATTCCCTATTGCCTGACCACTCGCTCATTCATTCACTTATATGCACCGACACACACATGCACACACACACACACACGCACACAAACTGGTTCCCTGTCTGCCAACCAGCGAGCCTTCCCATTAGCTCTGCTGCAGTGTGCTGGGTGAGGAGCGCTGGGGCGAGAGACATCAATTTGCTTCCTCTAATGCGCTCGCTGCCCCCACAAGACATATTGATTATTTCTTCCCCGCAAAGCGACAAATAGCAATTTCGGGGGCATAATGGAGATAGATGGTTGGTTTATAAGAAGCCCCCAAAGAAAAGTTGTAAAGGAGGGGGCGAGGGGCAGGCGGAGGCTGGGGGGTTGTTGGAAGGCGGACAACGGGAGTGGGCCGTGGATGGGAATGCTCACGCTTTTTCCACACGTCATTCGCCCGTCTGCCTCCCGTCTTTTAGCTTGACGCCACTATTTCATGACATAAACGGTTAAACAGAAAACTCCACGAGAAATAAAGCAGGAAAGAGTTTAAATAAATAAAAATACATGGTAGCAATATCTTGTTGAACCACCAACAGCAGCAATAGGTATTCATTACGGTCCTCCTCACAGGATCATCACCTCCTCTCGTTAATGGGTGGACTGCAGAAAGCAGCTGCTGCCGCAGTGTTTGCTCTGCCTCACCCCCTGCCTCCATCCCATCTACTACACATCTCCTTTGTTATCACTGTGACTAAATCCATATGTTGCTCTTATGAGATGAGAAATATTTGATTTGAGTTATTTATACTTATTTGTAAAGGACAGAGTGCATTTTATGTGGCAGACCAAAATAAAGTGAAGCACTGAGGTGGAAAGAAATAATACATGTTTATTTTAAATTTGAGAGCGGAAGGTTTTTGAAATGATCCTCCCTTGGGTCAATCGTATGTATAACTACCCTTCGCTGCAGTTATAGCTGCAGGTCTTCAGGCATGTCTTTGCACATCTAGAGACACATTTTTGCCTTTTCTTCTTTTGCAAAAGGATTCATTCTCAGATTGGAATAAGAGCATCTGAACATCAGTTTACAGATCTTTTCAGCTTCTAAACTGACTTTAGTTGGCTTTGAATAGTTTGACACAAGAATATACATATATAATAGATTCTATTGGAGCTTTTCTGTATGCCCAGGGGTTTTTGTCCTCTTTTCTCCATACTCTGATCTTTTCTTTTAACAAATTTAGTTCTTATCACTTTGGACGTCTGCAGGAGCACCACGTTTCAGTGTGGAGAGCATGTTCAGTCTAGTTTGAATCATGTTTTAAACATGTTTTGCATGTGTGAAACCTCATCTATCCAAAAAATCCTCAACATTTTTGCTATGGCCATCTTTTTATAGCGTATACTAATCTTTTTATTTTTTTTTAAAAAAGGTATATCTTCTGCCTTTCTTGTTTTGTAGTTGTTCTGTCGATGGATTTCCACATCTTAACCTGTTTGCTGTGCTGTGTTGACGTGTGTTTGCCACACAAACAGCTTTTTATTTGTAATAATTCCCAAAACTTTGCATTTCCTGCTTCTTACTTTATGTTGAGATATCACATAAAACCATAATAAAACGCATTATTTGCAGTTACAAAGTGACAAAATGTTAGTTTGAGAGATACAAATGATTTTGCTAGGTTCTGTATGTTTAATTTATCCCCATATCTGGATGCCTTCTTTATCAGAAATATTCTCCAAAGTTGCATCTATTTTTACACATATCTGCCGTGACCTCAAATAGCTCTCCTCCATCAGAGATAAGTTTATTATATAACATCCTTCCTGTTTTGAGGAAGCTGATAACTGCCAGCTGAGGAAATCATTGTTGCTGCAATCTCCAGGTAACGAATGAAGAGGTGCCCGTCTGCTGCTCACCCAATGCTCGGAAATGTAGTTTGATAGCTTAGCTGCAGAAAACAGTTTCTGTCCAAAATGATCTGTTCACTGCTGATAAGTAGCAACAATAACCCAAGATCTTGCAGATCTAACACACATGCACTGCTTTGTCACATAAACTCTACTAAGGCCCAGCGAGTGTGAAGTCCTGAGCCGCTTGCAGTGTGAACAGATGGTTTAAGTTCAGGCAGACGCGCCCTGAGGAACTCTAAGTAAATATTTGACTGCTGGTGCTTAAATTAAATTCAGTCTATATTCACTTTACTCTGCCAAATCCTTATGTGGGTGAAATGTGGTGCTAGCATGATTTTCTAAGATAAGAACAAAAATCCAATTAGTCAAACACGGGGAGGTCTGGTGTTAGTGGAAAAGTGGGGTTTAAAAACGAGGCGGCAGCTCTGTTTGGATGGCCCCGGCTTTATTTTTGAGCTTCTCATAATCATGGTGATTTAAGTTAACATTTCACTTCTTTTGTAATTCTTCGATGACTTTATTCAGACCATAATTTTTAAGAATATAAAAATATTCAGAAATATTGCTACAACATAGTCTCAGTGAAAATTATTTTTCACCCATATCTCTAGGTGTATGGGTGAAAAGTAAGAGCAAAATGTTAATTTGCCTTTTTATTTATGATGCAGCAGCAAGTTTTGTCCAATTTATCCAACATTTATCCTTACCAAGCAAACTCTTCCTGCAAATGCAGATATAGCCTGGTGGAAGAAATCCCACTTAATGCAGACTTACTGAGTATTTAAGCACGTTTACTTACATTTCAGGCACATTAGTTTAAAGGAGCATTGTGTTGGACTTGGTGACATCTACTGGAGATGATATGGATCTACAAATAATCAAAACAGTCTCTAGTTCAAAATTCAGTTCACATAAAAAATAAAACTCATTCGCACTTCATTAATAAATATTTTACCTCATTTTCTTCCCAAAATGAACTAGTGCATGTTTATTTGCTAGATAAGAGATGGATATTGAAGTTCCTCAGTTAAGAGTTCATTAAAAACCATGAATTGAATAGTTTTTCATGAAATGGTGAACTTAATAAACTGTAACCAGCCTTATTTTCTACTAATAAACATATAGAGTTGTAGTTTTTCTTTGGTATTACAAAAGCAATTATTAATCTAAATTTAATCGAGTTTCTGTTGCAGCAATGTGGATAAATTACTGTAGTCCTATTTCAATATAAAAGTACTTTCTAATGTTCTAACAAGAGACAGCTGGTAAAGCTATCTGACGGATTCTTTTTTACCGATTTATAAGCACTTTGACTCATTTATAGTAATCCTCTGTTATCTCAAGTCATACCCATCCACCAGCAGGAGGTTAATAAGGGGTTAAAGTCTCATATTTTAAAGCTGAACCTGACTAGAACCATAATCAAAGAAAATAAAACGGATATTTAGGCAACAATCCATCTGTTTTTCTAAACCTACTTTAACTTTTTAAATTCATGGCTTATCTCTAGGTATATGGGTGAAAAGTAAGATTTTTCAGGAAATTTTGCACAATTAGAACAAAAGGAAGTATTTCTAAATGACGAATTAAGCCTTAGTCAGTTCTTGTGATTTCTGGTCATTTCACTTCTTCTCATTTTCATAACTTTACAGTTTTGTTCATTTTGTACCTGGCTTTTTCAGCTCTGGATCTGGAGCATTTGTAATGAGATGTTTCATTACACTTTCCACATTTCTGGAAGCGATTAGTCTTCTTTAACGAAATCTGCTTGTCTCCAGTAAATGCATTATTTTTGCCAAAACTACACACTCATTTTTCAGCTTTGTCTCTTCTGATAAGGCTTTCCACAAGGTTTGAGATTTTGTTTATGGAAATTTTTTGAACATTTGTTCAGAAGCAGTCTGTGAGGTCAGGCAATGACGTTTGATGAGAAAGCCTGTCTCTGCTCCAATTCATGCCAAAGATGCTGTGTCAGGTTGAGGTCAGGACAAGTCAAGTTATTCCACTCCAACCTCACTCATCCATGGACCAATTGTTATCTGCACTGGTGTGCAGGCGGTGATGTCGGAACAGGAAGGGGTCATTTGTAAATTGCTCCCTCAAAGTTGGTAGCAGGAAATTATCATCTTGGTCTTGAAATAGTTCTCTGCCAGGTGACATTTTGCACTTCTTATGAGTAAATTCACACCCAGCATAGGGACATTTTGTAAATCATTTGGCAAGTGAGGGCTTAAAATAACATTTTATATTCTATGCAAAGTGTAATGTAAATGAATGTAGTTATTTAACTCCATTAAATATTTACAGGAAGGCATTACAGTTGGTTTGGTTTAATAAAGTCAACTGGCCTAATTACAGTTGTGCGTTTTAATATTTTGTATGACGAAGCATTCTTTTGGAAATTAGATAAACAATTAACTGAACTAAATCTTAAAAGGGATAATACTTTAATGTTAAAATAATTACACTAATATACAATAATTAGGTACACAGATACAAAACAGTTTCTTTACGTGTGCTAAATGGAAGTAATTAGGATTTAAATGGGTCCAAATTGGCGATACGAATCGGCACAAGGGTGCAGTAAGATGGTGTTTTTATTTTTTTTAGTTTGTGGCGAGATCTTTCTCTCTAGATATTTTAATGAATAACTCTTGGATCCCATCAGATGACATGGTCAACAGTGACAGTGATCCAGCTTTGTAGTTTTTCCTTTCCCCCTGCAATGCATTAAAATGTCTTCTGTGACAGTGTAATAAAGTACTAGGACACCATAACTGAGAGAATCTATTTTTAATACCAGCAAGTACCACACTTCTCCTTTCCAGCCTTTTCATCTTCAAACATAACCTGTTTGTTGAGGGTTGTTCAATCTTCTGGAGGACATTTGCTTTGTGTCCCAAACGTTGAAGCACTGAAATGTTCTCAACTGTTTGCTTAACGTTCGTGTTTAAAATGTCATTTTACTCCTGACAAAACAATCTAAATTATTGATCCAATTTGCTCACATTGTTTAAACACTAAATGAAAAGTGGAGCAGAAACTTGAGTAAACACTCCTTCTCTCACTCTTCCCTAGTTTAATAATCTAGACTCCAACAATATAAAGTTATTACTAGGCAAAAAAAGCATTAATAATTCAAGACTGACATTTACTTTGTTTCCCAGATGTTTGTCATCGTACCACAGTTTTTTTTTTGTTTTTTTTCCAGTGCGAGTTTGCTGATAGATCTGTTTGGTACACCAACTCCACCAAACCCGTTATGCTTTCTACGCATCATTTTCGATGTGGGCCACGGGAATGCTCTGCAACCTGAACATGTGAAATATTGCAGGGGAGGGTTGAGTCTTTGATCTCTGATTTTTCTCACCGAGCCGTCTTTCTCCTCATGCTCCTGCCTCACTTTATCACAGCTCCCTTGAATATTTCAGGCCCTTTTATTGCCTTCTTTTCAAACCTCTGTCATTGTTTAGTCACTAGAATATCCTGAAACTCAAAACTCATGTCCTTGTTTAAAGATGGAGTATAAATTATTCAATATTTCTGAGGATGTAGAGAGAAAGGAATGAGAAGTTACTACTTTTTTACTTTGACTTACTGTATTATGGGTATTATGTGATATTTTTATGTATTTTACACCATACATAACGCTGCCATCACTTTAAAAGTATACTTTTTTACAGCTTGAAGTCTGCACCGTTAAAGCTAGAGTCCCATAGTCTTAAAAATGGTTTGTAACCATTTCAAGACTAATAATGTTAGTGACTTTATTTCTATTGCGTACTTGAAATATTGTAGATTAGAAAATATTTTCCTTTTTAAGATCGTTTTACCTAGTTCATGCTGTCAAGTTCTCACTCAGGAATTTGTTTGCATATGTCTGACAGTAGTCAGGCCTGGGTGTGACATTTGAAATTAAACTAAACTTTACAAAATGTGACTGATCAGTTGACGATTTATCAAAATCATTTGTAAACTATATTGTGTTTAGTCGGGTTGTTTTTAGTTTGATCTTAAACATTTAAGCATGATGAGGCAAAAATGGACGTCAACAGGGTAAATATTTTTTCATACAGCTGAAGCAATGTTAATATAAGTTGGAAGAACTTATATCAACATTGTTGCTTTTTTTTTTGAAAAGGAACAATGTTGAAAACTTTACAATTCTTAATTTTTTGTTTAAATGCCATGAAACAGACTTTTGCTCAAGTAATTGTGAGAAATCTCATGCTGGTTGTAAGAATTAAAGAATCCGTTTTGTTTATTTGCAGCAGAGCTCATCTTTAATCGTATACAAGAAGACTGCGACGGGTCGTTAACCACAATAAATTATTTCACGAGTTAGTTTGAAGTCTTGGAGAAACTTTGACCTTTCTCGTCACTTTTTATTTCCCATCAGTTCGGCCCGTTAAATGAAGGTAATATATCCATTACAAAGTGTAACAGCGGCGAATTATCTACTCACATATAAACTGACATCCCTAACGAAATGGAATTTTAAACACCAGCAGACAATCCTCGCCGGACTAATAACGATGTCTTCCCCAGAGATGCTGCACACTCAAATTATAGGAAGCGGCCGCGACGGGCACAAGCAACACAGAAACCCCGAATGGAAAATGAGCTTATTATCCTCGTTATCGTGGATGCGGGCGCGGCCAAGCTGTCAGTGATCACAACAGACATGTTATATACGATGGCAGCATTACAGGCGCCTCGCCTGATAAGAGCAATGACCCGCAGCGGTGATGAAAACAGACAGATTAGATGGAGAGGAAAAAGGGGGATGGATGGATGGTCGGATGAAGAAAAAAAGAGGGGTAGTTAGGGGGAAGACTGGTGCTGGTGCACAATAATGTTCTGAGCATACAAGGCGAGAGTGAATGTGAAAACGGCTAGATGAATGGTAGGAAAGGATGGATGGAGGGATGCTGGGAGAGAAGGAGGGATGAGTGTGCTGGCTATTATTCTGCATCGATTTACTCCAGTCAGGGATGGCAGAGCGGGTAATGAAGTGTGGGATCTAGGGGTTGCCGCATGCGCTTGTCTGTGCCTTATAGCGTTTTGGACGGGGGGGTGATGTGTCACCTGTGTGTGTTATGCACAGATGGTGAAGTTGAATCTGTTGCGGTTCGGCACAAAATTACATCGGTAAAACTTTGAAACTAAAAACAGAAGCATACTCAAGATAATTGCCAACATTTTCCAATAATTAGCGGCCAAAGTCATGTTTGAAGCTCGAATGTCTGAAATTCAGTGGATGGGCATCAGCAGGAATGCCTGTTTCTGTGTCAAGTAAACTAAATACCAATTCGCTACAGTGAGTTTAATCTAAAAGATATCTGATTTCGGAAAATCTGAGCAGAAGGGAGAAGACGTTAATGCTTTTTTTTTTCTTCTTCTTTATTCTGTTATTTTCACCCCACTCCTCTGCATCTATCAACTTTATGTATTTTCTTCATCCCTTTTTCCTTGATTCGCAATTCCCACCTCCCTGCACCCCCTGTTTCTCCGCCTGGTCTAATCCGCTGCTCGACATGCTCTTTCTTTTGTTCTGCAACCCTGACAAGATGTCTCGTTCCCCATTGCTCCAAGGACAGGCCTGGTGTGCTCTGGATAATGGAATGAAATGTAGGAGTGATAAACCCCCAAGGATGCGAGGCAAAAACACAGGAGTGTGTCAACCAACGTGATAAAACTCCATTCTCCTGTGTGCCCCGTCGGAGGACCGAGGATTACGCTTTTATGGGGAGAGGCTTTGGTGATTTGCAGCCCCGAGATGTTTCACGGATGTCACGTGGCATCGCAGGAGTGTTCCCACATCTGGCTTTGCACAAAGGTCTTCATTAGTTCTGAGCATTGCTTCACATTGTGCAATCATGTACAGGTGATTTCAAGTCATCCTAACCAAGTTTGGTGCTCTCTGAGGAAATTACAATTCCAGGACAAATGCTGCCTTTGAAAAGAGTTTGTTCAGAAGAATTGCGCACTAAAGTTGAAATCACCATTTTCATTAGTGCAGCATCTCTGCTGGAACCGTCTGAAGTAATGCAGGTGCAAAGTTTAAGTTTTTCATTTTCTTTTTATTAAACAAGACAAAGTACTGAATAATCTAAGCAAATAATTGATGATGCTACTGTGTAGCTGTGACAAAAGAACAGATTATTAGGTAAGGTATTATACTCACAAAGCAACATGTAAGTGAAGGGCAGCTACAAGCCGGAATATGTGACTTTGTGTCCCATACAAATGTTCAGTCACTCCTGGACTTTCTGACATCTCATTAAATAGTAATAACAAAACAATATGATGTAATGTTTCATAAGTTTTAAAACTAACTTTTTGAGCCCTTTGTGTGCCTGTGTGCCTGAGGAAATATACCTTAGCCTATGTATAGCCAAAACTCAACTTCTTCATGACAGCTGATTCATTTATTACATTGAAGAAAGCTGTGAAGGATCTTAACCTTCCAAAATCCTAAAGAACTTCCATGATTTTACTTTTGGACCTCTAATTGCTTGGTAAACTCTGCTCCCAACTATGTAATGCTTACACAAAATATCTCTACTAAAGAAAATGTCAAACTCTAATATTAGACTAGCATGTTTGTTTTTTGTGCACCATATAATTAATTTGTATCACAACTATAAAAAGTGACCCAAATACAAAACGAGAGGACTCCCAGCTATTATTAAACTTTGCTGTTTGGGAACATTAAGGTTTCTCATGCAGCTACAGTGGAGAAAAAAAGTTCAACTGAACTGAAACCTTGTTGGTATACGCATTTGTAAACCATAATGAGGTACATAGCTTGCTCTGCAGTTCCCTGAGATGATGAGATCTTTCCAACAGTTGTACTCTGGTACAGCTGGGATACAGTCAAAATATCAAAACAACTCTTATCTGATTTTAGACATGTTTTATTCTCAAAAATGGAAACAGAATAATTCAAAAACTTCCAAATAAGTGGACATATTTATGTATAATCTATCTTGTGATTAGCTTTGTCTGCTTACTTTGATGGAAGAAGGGCCACGAAATCTCCAATCCCTTCTAAACGTTCTACTTTTTCTTTTTTAAAACCTAATAAAATCAAACAAATTTCAGAAATTGAAAGGACTGCTACAACATGAAAAACATGACTTTTATGCACCGTTACACCCATCTAAACAGAGTTACAAACTAACTTCTGCTGGTTCATAACGCCCCTTTGGTGTAGCTAAGTGGAACACCAGTTCATCTGAGCTTTATCGTGGTTCGATGGCTGTTTCAACACACATTTGATGTGCTACACAGAAATGCACCGTGATAGGAGATGACTGGACTTTTATCTGAAGACACTCCTGAATAAAACAGGCTGATCATGATCACCGGACACTGCTGGTGTGGCTTGTTCAATAGAAAATTATTTATATTTTTAGTGAAAACTACAGTAGCAATCTACATGGACAGAGAAAAAATAGAAATCTAGTTTTTAAGTTTTGATTTGTGTTGGACCGATTACATTTCATCCTGCAACTGGCACACACTGGAGTGCATGAGAGTTTTTTAGGACAGAGGGATGGGCAGCAGAGGGGAAAATACCACCCATTCAAGCTTTTTCATCAGTTTCCAAAGGTCTCCAGTAATGTCGGAGTAAGATTCGAGACTTGTTGCTAATTGCTTTTTTGACAGGGAGTCACTGGAGGGCTCTAAATACTTACATCATACATTTGCAGCCATGACAGCTTTTAAAAATCAAATAAAAGGGGGATAATACCTGACCTATGAATCGAAAGATCTTTGACGGACAGAAAATGTCTTTCAAATTGTGACATCTTTGAAATTGGAACAAGCTGTGTCTCCATCACTGTCTGTTGTCACTAAGGTGCCAATAGACCAGTAAAAAGTGACTGGTAAGGCAGGTCATTTTCCAGAAGACAATTACCAGAGTTTAAAGCCCTTGGTTGAGTTCAAAAGATGAAACTTTTGACATTTTAAGCAAACCTTCAACAATATCTTGTGCTATTACACAGCACTCCACCTACTCTTGACCTCAATCTCCCACATATCCTCACAGCCTGGGGGAGTGCTTTCACCCTAACCTGCCACATAATACTTTGACATAGCAGACAATCGAACATCCTCTAACTGACCTTGACCACGCATTCACAAAAGGTGAGGAAAAGTGTGGGTGAAAGCCTTGTGAGAACCTCCCACCCTAAAAATAGAAAAGGTGGCAATTAAGTGCCGCTCCAATCATCCCTCTGGTAAACGAGCCCTACAGATTCCCGCCCTCATATCCCTAGGCTCTTTTTTTCACACTATTTCCTCATCATTGCCGGCTATCGGCTTAATTACACCCCCACCGTCCCCCAGATAAGAGAGTGATAGCCTTATCACCACGGCTCATTTCCAAACCCATGAAATTAATAGTCTACCTCACGTCTCAGACGAACTTTTTATTAGCCGTCACGCTCCAGAACTCACTGAAGAAGTACTTTTCGTGTTCTTACTATTGGGAAGTAACAGATTTGGGAAATCATTCACTACAGGAGGTTAAAGACAGCAGAGGAAGGCTGTTTTTTGTTACAGGCAAAATGATCTCCAAGTTGCAGTTTTTCACTCTGATGGGGGTTATGTCTGCATGTTAGTTTTACGATTCTTGCAGTATCATTCATCATTCTGAGTAGCTGAATTATCCATTTACTTTGGGTAATTTTCCCTAATCTCTGCCTTGGGGAAGCTGCTTAATTGCACATTTTTGTTGTGGACTTCGCAAACATTAGTGTTGACAGGTCTTTTCTCTATGTGAAATATAAATTAGAATATAAATAAAAGGGAATAGACAGCCCATAATATCCTCTGGTTTCTACAGCCGATAGTTCACATTAATAAAGCTCTAATATAAACCGGAGCTTAAAAGGCTCTGCAGTGAGATCTGCCTCGAGTCCTCCAACACTTCATGTTGGCTGCTGTAATCAGTGGGGAGGCAGCTGGCTTCCCCATGCTGTTCCACCTGCCTGCTCCCTCGAGTAAAGGGCTGTGCTTCAGACCAAATCCACTCTTTCTGAAGCAGACACCGACGTGACTGGCAGGGGTCCCTCACATCGATTTCAGGGAGAAGGGAAGGGGAGGCTGGGCGGACCCATCACTGCCGCAGCGAAGCTGGCAGTGGAAGGAGACGGGCTCCCACCAGGTTTGGGCCTGTCATTTATTTCTAAACGACGGCAGATGGTGGGTTTGGCACTCGCACCATCGTCTCCGTCTCCCAAGGTGCGCTTCTGTGATGGATGTGGCGAATGGGAGTGCTGCAGAGACGGCTCAGGCACATCTGTGCGGGCCGATAACAGGGGGCAAAGTATGCCTGAGCTTTCTAGCCTGCGACTACCTTTCACATATTGCTCATTCCCGTGCAGACCTCTTGAGGACATGCATCTCTTTGCACTTATTTGCTGCTCACTTTCATAAGGGCTTTTTGTCCCCGTTATCTGCAGGGCACCTTTTGCTTTACTATTCACGCAGACTCTAAAGTTTGACATTGATATCAGCACTCTCCTTCCACAATGAAACTTTACAGTTGAAAGAACATAGCGGGAAGGGCAGTTAATCCTTGAATAATGTCTCTATTTCAAAGCTTAATCTACAGCAGGTCAATAAATCTCCTTGAACAAATTTTTCAGCTCTGCATTACACGATAGTTCCTTGAAACTTAGAGGTTACTGTTTCACCACTGGCCATATGTTTCTTTGACTTGCAAGGTATTTTTATGTTACTACTTCTGGCAGGTCCTGGAAAGCACCTCTAAAATCCAGAAAGCAACCTCAAAGTTCTGGGAAAGTTATTGAGGGAATTTTGGAAAGCAACCTTCACCTACATTCAACAACTGGCTTATGTTCCTTTACAAACCTTCACCTATGCTGTCACATAAAAGCAAAATCAACTACATAAATATAGGCCAAAAATCCAAGATACAGGTTGTTGGCACTTGCCTGGACTTGATTTGGATGGCAAATCTATGAAAGATGCTACAAATTATGGTGATGAGAGCAAACTTTCCAACTTCAAAGATTTGGAACTCATTGCAAAAGGTGAAATGCCAAAAATACATGTCAGCATTGCAAATATCCTCTCACTTTACATCAGTTTTTTTTATTTTTAAAGAAGTCATGTGAAATCCTGTTTTTAATTGAGGAAGCCTCATGAATTCCTGAACCCTGTCTAAAAATACTTTCATTGGTTATAAATTTATGGGCTCTTGCAGCTAAATTTCATCATTTTGGTAATTCTTTCTAAACCACACGAATGATTAAAGCAGAATTTATGGAAGAGCTGTTGTGCTGGATTGCATTGGATTTCATCTGAACTAACAAAGTGGTTGCTGAGCTGCCAAACTGAAAACCTTTGAGACTAACTATATATCTGCAGTGCAAACACCTGTTAGTGAAACTAAGCTGCTAAATGTTGTCCTGCAGCAGCATAGGTTTACCTACTTAAAAAGAAATTGATGGAGCAATAAATAGAGCAGTGAAATACAATATGGGGTTTGTGTTTTCTTAAAAAGCTTTACAGAAATAACCCCACATGGGAAAAGGATGTGGCTAAATTGCATCAGAGGATTTTTTTTTAGCCCCACATCAAATCCCATTGGTCAAGATTATTGGCTTTTTATTCAGGATTAGCTTGACATTTATATCTCTACCACAGAGCTACTTTGATACAAGCTATATTAAACATTTAATGATAGTCTAACAAATTTGACCTTAGTGTTTCTAGAAGATGCATTTGATCTACAGCCGAATAGGAACTCTGCCCACACACAGAGGATCCAAAGACACATTAAAGTGAGCAATCCCTGCCTTATGACGCTCTTGCAAAGGTCACACCAGCCTCATCATAATCACAGAAAGCCATTTCCTTCCATAATTTAGTTTTTGCAGTGAAAGCATCATAAGGCGCCCAGCCGCATCCCTGCTCGTATCCACGGAGACACAGAAGGCCTCTCTAGACCCAGGACACTGCATCTTTGGGATTCTCCACGCGTCGCTGCGGGGTGACAAGTCAGGCGTAAAGAGTCGATTTAGCCGCAGCACCAGGGAGGCCCGCACATTAGCAGGAAGGAAATGGGAGCCAGCAAATACTTAGTGGGTGATTGGCTCCGCAATAACAGAACACCCCCTTTGGCAGCTCGTCAAGCGGTGCTATACGGATGCCATTACAAATAGGAGGCCATTAGAAGGCAGCAAGGCTTTGTGAGGCATGTCACTGCACCACGCTTTTAACCCAAGTTGTTTATGGATAGATACTTACTGAATTTTTCTACATTTTGCAATGTTACAACAACAAACTTGAATGCATGTTAACAGGATTTTATTTTTGAGACCAAAACAGATGAGCATTTCATTTTGAAATGGAAGGAAATGGTTTTCACAAAGAACATGATCGACACATTTTTCAAAGTTTTTATTCAAATCTCCTTGCTTTGGGAGTTATTGTTCCAAGTCTATTAGGCTCAGTCTTCACCACTTTTGCACATCTACATACTATTTTTTTTGCCTGTTTTTTGTTTTTTGCAAAACAACTCACACTCAGACTGGAAAACGACTGAGCATTAAATTTATACTTTCCACTGTCTTAATTGGATTTAGGTCTGGACATTAAGTAGATTATTCTAACGTATGAACATATTTTGACATCAATCCTTCCATTGTAGCTCAAACTGCATGTTTAGAGTCATTGTCCTGCTGTTGAACCTCCTGCAGTTTTGCCTCTTTTGGAGCCAGGACTGCCCTGTATTTACCTCCATCCATCTTCCAATCCACTGTTCCTGTTTTCCTGCTGAAGAACAGCTGTATTTACACTGAGATTAACATACACTCTGGTAGACGTAGGCAGGTGCACTGTATGTGGTGTATCAGAATGAAGGAGACTAAATAAAAATGCTAGCCCCACTTTTTACGTTTACCTGTAGAAAAAGAAAATGTATTATACGTAGATAAAAAGAAAATCTATGTAGTTTTTCCCCTAAATCTTTGTTTTAAAGAGATGAACCCACATCCTCTGAAGTCCTATTGATTCTTTGCAGCTTTGTGCAGCAGAGGAACAAAGCAACAACTGCCTCCCTGTAGGAAAAAGCTCTTTGTGCTTTTTTTTTTTTATACTTCCTGCAAGGTCGAAGAACAGTACATGCTGCATTTAAGTAACTCCATCTGCACAGAGACTCTGTAGGTGTGCTCTTAAAAGCCAACTAAAGCACTGATACGGCGGAAATATTTTATCCCCAATGGACATGATGGTGTTTGCTCTGGATGTCTTCATTTTGAGGGACGAAAGGACTTGTCAAATGTTGCTTTAAGTCAAAATGTTAAGACTCCCTGTTACAACTTTGTGCAGCTCATAACATTTTATATAAGTGAGAAAAGAAAACAAATCTTATGCAGACCTGGACCAAATATTTATAGATATGTAAATCTTGGAGCCAAGCGAGAAAATGAAATGAATGACATAATGATAAGAGAGCAGGAATGCTAAAACAAATTTCTTTTCTGCTGCTTGTCTCTGATTGGTTCACGCTTCACGGCATTACCAAGATGAGGGAGCAGAAATGGCTTTTCGACTTCCATTTGTATCTGCGTGCAGATTATATTTTACACGCTAAACTCGTATGTTGTTGGAACAAATCTCTGCTTATAAATTTCTTTGAAAACACACGGTGCATTTGTGCAGAAAATGGGAGTCAGAGCTGAGTCACATGCTGTCATAGACTCTGCTGCCCTGCTTAAGAGTCTTCAGACACTTTCCATACATTAGGTTGCTGAGTGATACAAGCCTTAGCATTTTCTACCTGGATATTTGTCTCAATTATTGTATGAAGTCTTGTAGCTCAAAGTTCTGATTAAATTAGAAGTGAAAATTCAAATTTTAGAGATGTAGTTCTACTTGAATGGACGCTGAACTTGGGTTTGAGTTTGTGGTATGAGGGAGTGAAACTTTTTTTTTTTTTTTTGTCTCAGCATTATTTTTCAGTCATATCCCAAATTAAACTCTTCTACAGCTTTTATCTTTTGCTAAAAATAGATAATAATAATAATAATAATAATAATAATAATAATAATGGAAGCAGAAGGAATTGTTTCAAAGTAAAAATGAAAAACATAACTACCAAAGAATGTGTATCTAAAAGTAGATGATAGAAGTAAGCACTGAAAAATGCATTGAAAGATCAAACTGCAACTTTCCTAAAGACCTGGGGTAACTTTACATAAGTTATAACGTGAAGCCAACGTTATAGATGTTACGATTTTATTACTAAAGTTTTTGCACGTATTAGGATCAGTGCAACTTTATGAAGTTTGGGGTCACAGCACTTGATTTTTACTATGAAACAATCTGATGTTAATGACATACTAGTCTTATTTCAAAGTTTTTAATCAAATTCGCAATTCTCACAGTTGCAGTATGATGTCAGCACATGTAATTTGTATTAACAACCCGGGTTTTGGACCGCACAGTAGAAACTCACATACCTGAACCCCGAAGTATAACAGAAGGTTCTGATGTAAAAATATTCCAGGTTGCATAATCAAAACGTGCATTTAACAAGCCATCAGCCTGTTAACAATGTAGCATTTCTCCTATGTTGAATATGACTTGTGTGTTGTACACTGAATTGAGAAAGGTCATTATCAAGAGACAAAGCTGATTGAACGGAGAAAAAAAAAACACAAAGTCACTGCAGGTGACAAACCCGTCCAATTCAGTCTTTTCCTTCTAGATGCAGCTTTTGTATCAAAATCTCTAGCATAGAAAGGCTTTTAAAGATTCTGTATAGCACTGAGAATGCACAGCATCACAGTAGACTACTGATTTGAAAGCCTACCATCAATTGTGTGAATCATGAACATTTTAGCTGTCCAGAAGAACTCTGCACACTTAATCTTCTCCTCAACCACCCCCGTTAAAGGGTGCATATATACCTAAAACCTGAGGTTTTACATTTCCTCTTATTTATTTATTTTTGTTAATTCAATGCCCTACAGGGCCACTCTGACTGACTGGCATCTCATTAGGAGAGCAGAGAGCCATCGCTTGCTCACGTGTTCTTCTCCAGACAGACCACGCCACAGGCTGCATGCTAATTGCAGAGGCGTTGCCAGCTTGAGACGACCTTGCCTGTTAAAGGAGGAAGGAGGCAGAGAAGTGGTTTTGTGCAGCTTCTGGTGGGGGGCTTTTGTGGGGGCTCTTCTCTCGTCCCGACCTTGTGCCGTGGAGACGGCAGAGTCTGACCACTCACTTGTAGAATATCACAGCGAAAGCCTCATTTGAAAGACGAACTTGAAGCCTTGTGCTTATCAGACATAATGTGGGAAGGACAGCAGCTCAGAGTGACATTTTTCAGACACTAATTTGCTGCTTATCATAATGTTACCATATTAAAAAACACTCACTTGAATGACAACTCGTAAGGGTGCGTGGTGGGAGTGAGAGGCACGTTTAAAGCAGACATCAAATGTTCATATTTTGCCTCTAATATGTATACTTTCACCTTTGGAGACATTAATTCTCAACATGTCTCGGCTTTATTACAGTTTCTTGATTAAGGTCATCTTCTCAAAGGGTGTGCCATTGCTTTTGAACATAAAAAAACACTTTATAGTCTCTAAATATTAATACATGTAATTTAAAAAAAAAAAAAATCTTAACTAAATAGGCACTTCAGGCGATTTGAGTTTATAATTTGATCACAACCTCTTCAGACCTTTTTTTTTATGTGCAATCAGGCTCAGAGCTTCTATCTGGCTGCTGTTCTGCTTTCATGCAGCAGAACAGCAAAGCGAGCAGCGAATGTAAACATGACACAAGAAAAAAAAATGCAAGTAAAAAAAAAAGATGCACCAAAAGAGAAGTCAGAAGGTTCATTTCTACTTTCTTCCCCCTTTCCCTGATATAGAAAACATGGATGAGTAGCTAAGGAATGTCAGATTATTCATTCAGAAATACATTCTCAATGTTGTTGTGTCGACAAAAAAGTTGCTGAAGATGGCGGGGAAAAGAACGTCAGTCATGAGCCCTTCAACTTTGGCATAACTGAAATAAAGGGGAAGACAAAAACAGGGAAAAACCTTACGTAGAAAATAAAAACTTGACATAAAAGCTACTAGCAAGAAAGTTGCTCAAATGCAATGCAAACGCCACAGCAACGATTGCATAAGTGTCACTAAACGTCATATTTTGATATGTAGACGTTTGTTCTGCACTGATGCAGATCACTTTACTTCACATGTCAAATCCTTTAAGTATTTAAAATACGTGGATTAGCTCAGACACACTCAAAATATGGGAAAAGCACTTTTACCTATCAGAAATAAAAGCCACTAGCACATATGTTTTGGCACCACAAATGCCAAAACATATGTAAACTTTCCATTAATCTTAGGTAACTGAATAGTCTTGCCATATAACACAATTTATTTCTTAATCATACCCAAACCTAAACCTTCCCAGTTACACTCAGAATCCCTTAGGAGAGCAGTTAAGTGTTTTTCATGTCTTAACTAGAATTTTAGCTAAGCTGAATATATAAAGAAACCAGTGTTTGCTGTCATCTCCCTCAATTGGTGCATATGTTTGAGTTAAACGAAGACATAAACTAAGAGATGACACTGTTCTATTGGAGGCTTTTATTAGTCCTTCCATGTCAGTCACTGATAAAGAGGTGCTGCCTTGAGCCAAACCAGCCAACTCTTTCAGTCCTCATTAAAATGTCATCATATTAAAAAATCATTTCAGGCCCTCGCTTATGAGCGTCTCATTGCCTTCATGGAAATGTTCTCCTTTTGGCTTCAGCTGGAGAGAGAAAGCCCTGAGAGAGTAATGACGATACAGAAAAGGAGTACGGCTGATGTAGATAATGGTGGCTTGTGTGCGTGAGAGGATGATTTTAATGTTTTAGACCATTATTAAGTTATTTAGTCGCCTCTTCTACAAAGACTGACCGCACCAATGTAAACAGGTCTAGAGTCAAAGTGAACATTTCTGTGAAACCGATCAGCCTGGCTCAATTATTCTAACTGTATTCTGTGGTAATGAGGTTTTCATCATCAGGTCTGCTCAACTCAAGCAGTCTGTATTTTCATTTTTTCCTTTAAAGATGCAGCTTTGCATTAAATGCTTCATTAACAACATTAGATATTTGGTCTGAAAGCTCCTTTTCTGTCTGAAAATGTTTTTTTGGGGGGGAAAAAGGCACATTTTGGGTTTGTTTGTATTTAGCCAAGTCAGTGGCATTTTGTTGTTCAGTGCAACATGTATTCTAGATTAAAAAAAAGAAGAAGAAAGTATTGCCTTAATACGAGTCACAATTAGCACTCGCTTGTCATTTTTGAAACCATAAATATTTTTAAGGACCCAAATCTATTTCTTGTAAGCAAGTGATATTCTTTTCAGCTTTCTTTCAGCCAACTGACATACAGTGCAGTGCAACAAGTAGAGAAAAAACAACAATGCATTAATCCATGCAGCTGGGGGAAATAAACAAACGTTAGTTATTATTTCAATTCCTCTGGCTTCTCGATAAAAGCACTTTTAGCACTTTAGATAAATTTAAACCAGAAACTCCATCAGACCTAGAAAAATACAGAAAATTTTTACCTTGGATCAAAAACAAAAGCAAAAACACCTGAGAAGTCTTTTGAAATAGAATTTGAAAACATCTAAACGGATATACAAGTCAAAGAAAAATATGGCCACAGCTGTGGCAGAAGGCAACAAGACAGGAAACTCATTTTATAGATTTACTACTCAGCAAAAACCTGCAGAGAACCGGAAACATAAGAGGTGAAAGATTTATAAAGTCTGTTATCAACACTATTGTTGAACCAGGTTGCGTTGGTCAACAACATTAAGGTACAAGTTTTGATTAAAACGCGTCCAATTCTATGTTGGATTCCATTAACCTCACACATTAGAGGTGAGATTATGTGTACAGCTTATGTCCATCACTGATAAAGAACAACAAAACATCTTCCAACTTCTCCTGTGTCCAACATTGCAGGAAGATGAAACTTAATCAGTTTTGCAAGCATTTCTTGCAGAGAGGTCTAATAGAAAAGGTACAGAAATGGCTCCAGTGGAGACTTGGAACTATTATTTGGAGTGTAAAGGTCATTAACAAAGGAGTTTAACACACACACCTTAACTATAGACTAATGAAACCCCTGCTTTAATGTCATCAGGACTTGCAATTGCTGAAAGTTGAAGCTCAATGAGGCTTGCCTTTTGTAATACCTGGTCCTTGAATGAAAGTTCTTGGGACTTAAATTAGAGATTGTTTTTAAATGGATACCATCATGCAGCTATTCATCTTGGTGAGCTCATTTCACAAACTAGATTCTGCTTCACTACAGTTTTATTCCTGTAATTTCCATTTTGTCGCTTTGTCACATAGATAATGAAAACCCATTCAGAAAGCATGGTGTATTCTGTGAAAAGACAGAAATCTGACTGGTGAGAGTAAAGACAGCCGTGCCGCACATCACTCCAAGAACCAGAATGAATACCGCCATATGTTGTTTCCTAGCGCTAGAGTTAATTAAACAATTTGCTCTCGTCTGATGAATAAGTTGACGATTTCGCACCATTTGTTATGTTGCAGCGTGCAATCTGTCTCTTCCCGATAATCAAATTTCCATTCAGTGTGGAGTCAAATAACAACATTAGCAGAGTGGAGAGAAAAAATAGTCTTCCTTGAGCAGTGTGTTTTGTATATTAGATATTTTAATTGTAAATAGAAGTAAGCGCTCGCCGCAATTTATTAATGTGGGAAGCTATGAATTATGAAAGCAAATTAAACTAAATTCATGCACAGAGAAACAACACAGTTCATAGTATATTAGTATCCCAGCAGAATATGCACATAACTCCTTGATTGGCCCCGAGGGATGTAATATCTATGCTTTAATTTCACATGGCAAGTAAGCATATCCTGTTACAAGCCATTACAAGCTTTTAATGCCTCACACTGTGCCTGGGATATGCTGCTACTTTATGCCCTTAAAACTAAAGATTTAACTATAATGGGACAATTTCTGATGTTTATTTTACAGGCAAAGTTGGTTTGGTGAAATTTACCCATTCAATTAGTACCATTTATTGGAAAAGAAAAAAAGAAAAAACGCCTATAAAAGCTTATTCCACAACGAGCATTGCAGAGATGGGAGGTAAATAAATGCCTTCTCCCTCTGGGGTGCACCATGTAATTAGCTATTTTTCATTATTTTATTTGTACTTCTTAAGCATCCTTTCTCCACCGTAGCTGCTGGGCAGCCATGTTAATTTTTTTCTGCTGGCTCTGTGCTTTTTTATGTTGATGCCAGGCAGAGTTGCAGAGCAGCAAGTAACTGATGCCAGAGAAGCGTTGGTTCGTTTGTAAACCCACATTCATACGGAGTCCTGGACAAAAACTGCTAGTTCAAATGTGAGAGTCCTTTAGTGAATAATATATTAGAGAAAAATGGAGGGGATTTAGAAAATCATCTGATCTATGCTTATTTAAAATGAACAAGCAGAAGAAGAGCTTTTTCTAAATAGTTGTGATATCCATCATTTCCTGTTCGGCAGCTGAAAAGTATTACTTGGAAAAACGACTATAATCATTCCTAAAATATTTCAAGAAGCCATAGAAAAGGAAAAGCCACATGGATCTTTTTTTGGCATTGGTGCCTTTCAGCTTCTTCAGACTTGAAATTGGATTTGAGTTCAAACTCCCGACTACAGAATCTGTCAATTGTTTCTTTTTCTTCCCTCAGGAGGCTTGTTTTCTAACTCTGGGTGACTCATTTTGCTCAGAAAAGCACTGGCAATCGTCAAGTTTGATATTTATTTTCGAAATTCAATTCCTCTAATACATGGCACTGTGAAGCAACAATGCAGCGTGGAGCTTATTATGAAGCTTTTCTGTATGCATTTTGTGTTACTGCTTACACAAAAACTAATGCGGAGCACTACTTTGGTTTTCTCTGTATAGCGCATAATCCTTGAGAAAATCATTCTGAAAGCCTTTGCAAACATTCATCAATTTTCTAATAAGAGTCTCTTTGGCTCATTGAGTTTCTCTAGGTTCATTAGATGCTTGTGTGTTTTTACAGCATCTGCACAAACCTTAATAGGCTTCAATTTTGTCAAAGCAGCATTTTCTAGGAGGTGTTCTCCACTTTTTGTGCATTAACTCTCCTCCAAATTGAAAAATTGTACCTAAGTGTTAGTTAAAATGCTGACTTATTAGAATATGTATTCTCTATTTGGCTTCCAAAACACTTGTTATATCTGCTAAGCACTGTGTAGGCACACTAATAATCCTAATTACATGTTGCATACATACACATACTGCTACACTAAAACACTCTACTTAATCTGAGATTAATTTAACTGTCTATGGATGAAGATTCACTCTAATTAATGTAATCTGTTTTCAGAATATGGACATAAAAGTTTGATTTTAAATCTATTTTTAGCCACTAGAGGCGCCATGGGACCTCGGGTGATGAATTCGTATTATGTGGCATTGAAACGCCTCAAGTGCTAACCAGTTGCTCTCAGTATGTGACTATCTGAAGTAGGGCTGAAACGATTCCTCGAATGATTCGAGTACCTCGATTACTAAAATATTCGTTTACAACAGCCCTAATCTGAAGTGTAGCTTCGGAAAGTGTAAGTGTTGACTCTGTCAATACATAATCACTTGTCATCTGAAACTGAAAAACTTTATTGATATCTTGTTCATTTATTTCAAATCTTTTGGTCTCTAACCTCTTGTAGTTTTGTTTGTGTCAAAAGTTTGGGCATATCTAATAGAAAATCACCCACAAAGTGGCCATATGTTTGGATATTCACCATATCTGGTGAAATGCCTTTTCCAGGACCAGAGAGCTAATGTGGACCTGTCTGCACTTTTCCCGGTGCTAATCGACGAGCAACGAGTGTGTGTAGATGACGTATGTCATTCTGGTTCATGAATGCATATTGGTTAGACATAATGTTGACAACACTACCAAGATCCTACTTGATGATCCACTAATGGCGGGGTAGAGCTGGCAGGTTGATTGATAGTTGAGTCACTAAGGTTACCATTTTCCTTCCAGGGTAAGGAAGGAAAATGGTATACTCCTCAAGTCTGGAGTAATGCTGCTACTCCTGATTTGAGGCAGAATATCTTCAACTATTCAGTTAAGAAACATATTTTGGATGCTTATTTTTTCCAAATATAGGCTGAGATATATTTATATTTCAACTTCCTGATTGCCTCAAAGACTTCTGCTCAACATATTGGAAGTTTAAGTCCAAGTTTAAGTCTGATTTTTATGTTCATGCTATGTTAAGTCCTGATCTGCTAAAGTTTAGCATCTTGCGAACTAACGTCTATCCAGATATTGTGGACCAGCTTCGTCACTTAAATCTTAAAACTTTGGACTTGTTTGTTGATGTCAATTCAAAGTTTCTGTTCGTCTATTTTAATCTCATCAAGTGCAATGTCTGTTTTGTTTTTTTGTTTTTTTCTTGTGCTCAGGGAGATTTCATCACCAAGCGCCAGAGTGTGTAAGACTTACAATCTTGAATGCCACCAAATGACTGAATCACTATATAATGGACTATAAGGTGATGGAGCAAACAACTTAAACATAACAAATTTCTTTCTGCAGAAGCAGTTATTTTATTTCGGCTCCTTAAACTGTTTAAACCATAAAAATAAAGTGAAATTAGTTTTCAAGTCGAAGCATGTTTTCGGGTTTATCACCGTCTAATAAATACAGCTATCAGTAGGGAAGGATGATGCTCGTTTGTGACAACCTCATTTCATATTCTCGCCAGTTGGGCATGCCTCAGATTTTGAGGTGTAATATAGCCCTGCCAAATCAGCAGTAGCCCCATTACTCATCCCCCTCTGTGCTGTCTCCTGGCTGGTGCTCCGGCACTAATGCAGATTACAGGGATATATGAGGGCTATTTTGTTCGCTGCAGGGTGGAAACGATCACCGGCAACCCCATCCCTCTCTGATGCACGACTCTACATCTGTTCCCCCCGCAAACGCCTATCTGGATATCCATCAGAGCCAAAGCCCCTTATCAGATCTGAGGCGGCTGCATCTATTGCGCATCAATTATAGATGCTGTGTGTGAAAAATTGGGTCACTCTATCAACACTCTCCCTCGATCCATGGAGACATTGTTTAGTTAAGTGATTAGTGGCTTATCTTTACATACAGTTGCAGTTGTAAGTGTTAAATGGTCCGTTTATGATGCATGGTTACAGCAGCACAATTGCCTCAAGTGCGGAAAAACTATTTGCCACAGCAATTTTGGTATGATTTAATGTGGCTCCTTTTTCCACAGTTTAGATCAATTAATCAGATATTTACACAATGTTTGCTTTTGTGCCCTTAAGTGGCCTTTCTTTGACTCATCTGGACAGGAAGTTCACACAAGTGTGCTTGCGTCACAATCCATTAGAACCGTTTTGCTCTCCTCTCGCACCGACGCAGGTGGTGACAAATGAGCCACGCTGCATTCTTGCAACCCAAATTCATTTCCAACTTGCTCCCTGACGGAGAACAGACATATTATTCAAATTTCTAACCCATTCACTCTGAGTGGAACACGTCAAAAAACCTAAACGTTTTAATCTCCATGCAAGTCTCTCCTCATCTGTTACATAAATAGACCATTCATCATATTATTGGGCCTTTACAGCTTGACTGTTTGAGTGATCCGTTTCTCAAACGACCCCCTCCCCCTGCAGCCCAATCAATCATTTTTCAATGAAGATGTCACAGCTCATTGTGTGGAGGGTTACCCCGAATGATTCCCAGAAGGTTTTTAGATGACAGAGTGAAAGCCGGAGCCATTTTGATCCAGCGGATGGTTTGAATAATTTGGCCAAAACACTGTTCCATTTTACTGCTGGCTTGTCAACAATTTTCACCTCAGTGGAGAGGTGGTAGCAGGTGCGGAAATCTCTGAGCATGCTTGCTATTAACTTTTCATTAGGCGCATTAAACTGCACGAGTCATCAACAAGTAGTTGCTGCTTGACATAATTGGTTTGTGGTTAATGTCTGTTTTGAAGCTGTGAGTGTCAGCGAGCTGCGAAAATCCCAGCGGGAGCTCTTTAAGACTTGAGATTTTCTCAGGAAGAAGCACTTTTTAAAGACAGACAGCCTTTAAAGACTGGCAGCCTAAACTGCAAGGCAACAATTTCTTCCAGGCTGTGCATTGTTATCCCAGCAACTCATAATGATCCTTAATTCAATAACCAACCCGCAGGATTGTCTCATTAAATAACCAGCTGCAGTGCAGTAATAAAGATTTCATTTCTCATCTTGAGTTCTCGCGCGTGCATGTCTCACCTCTCCACTCTTCTTTCTCTTTCCTCTGCTGCAGCCTCCATCAAGGAGTTGATGTCGAGACCTGTGACAGCTGGAGCCGGAGACATAACCTTCGAACACAAGTGTTTTCACCAAACACACTTCAGGGAAAGTACAGTGCTGTGCTGTAAGGCGGTAGCTTATTTCTTTATATTCTGTTTCTAGGAAGGAGTCAGGCTTTTTTGGGTGTTTAAGTTGGCTTCTTACTTTACTTTGGTTGTTTTTCACTAATCTCCAGCCCAATTCCTGACAATTTTCAGTAGAATCCCTTGTCGTTTAAGCCACACATCCCATTGGCTTGTGAAAACATGCATATTTTATCAACCTCTAAATCTAAGCCATTGCACAAAGTTGTGTTCATCTCTTGGAAGCGCAGTATAAACCACCTATTGTCTGGTTTACAGCTGTATAGTCTTCTAATGATATGCAAATATATAAATTTGTGACGCAAAGGGATGAAAGATTAATCAGTTACTGGATTAATAATGATGAACTCCTGACCTTTTAAAAGAAGCGTAGTTTGGTTGAGGTTAATTTAGGATCAAATCAGTAAAATGCCTAATTAATAAACTTGGTAATTTGCATTTTAATTGAAAAGTTGTATCTCACATCGACATGTCACCAACATATCATATGCGCGGTCGCTTATTACGTCAATATGACTGATAGATTTATGCAACAAGTGGCATTTATTGTCAATCTGATCTTCTTTATTAACATATGCAGCTGATCCATCCAAATTACCGATATCTAAAACATGTGCTTATGAGTTGACTTTTTAAGCCTTTGAATATACTTTCCATTCTTCCGATTGTTCTTTTTTTCCTCTCAGTCTCGTTTTATTGATTTCTGTTCCATTTCCTCCCAAATATCCATTGAACTTGGTAAAATATGATGAACGTCACGTCATATTTCACAGGCCATGAAATCTTGCATATTTCATGGCCTGTATCATCAGCTGCAGTCTTTGCGGTCCTCATCGAAAGCTGCAGTGAGATTAATGAGATTTAATCTTTTACCTCATTGCCAATGCTTTATCTCATGAGGTCATTCACTGGTGCGTCAGCCCTCCTCCGCCTCCCTACCCTCACCGTACCTATGTTGCAAAATTAAACTTGAATTAGATCATTAGCATACAGAGCAGGAAACCCACTGCCATGGAGTCATACATATTTATCTGGATGTGCCTGACTTGTGCATGCACACCCTCATACTGTAACCCCTTTTGCATGCAAACATCCCTGTTTCTCTTGTGCAGGAGACAAGCGAGCACAGACTATAAAATGGATATTAATTAGAGTAGGTTGGTTTTTAAGAAGCATAAATCTAACTGCGAACCGTCTGAGTAAATACAAGGATTTCATCCAAACGAGCTTTTGGAAACATGGCAGGTTGACTGCAAAATGTGTGCATTTGGAACCAGAGCAGATGGATTTTGATTAGGATCGTTTGGGCAGGTTGCTTTCAACGCATCAAATATTGCTTACACACAGAGGAAACGAGAAACGCCTGCAGTCCAAACTCATCTGCTGCACATTAACAAACAGAAAAAGACAAACGGGGAACACGGCCTTCTGAATAATCATGCGTTGCCTCATGAATGACTCCTTTTCTCTCTCTCCTTTCCCCTCTGTCCTTTCCACTAGAAATTAACTTTCTCCTTAACCACTCTCCATGCTTCCTGGGGATCACTTTCCAGCCTTCTTCTTCCTTCCAGCTGGGAGAACAACTCCCTCCTTTTGCAGCTATGTGGACTCCTCCATTAGTATTCCTTCCTCCTTCCCACTTTCCCCTCCCTCCTGTGAGATTGCTGTTGTGTCTTATGGCTTTTTATTCCTACGTGATGGTAGATGGGTTCATGTAGGAGTAGAAGCCACTAAACACGCGGTGAGTGCTCGACATGCTGGCCAACACATGCAGAGAGCTTCCTGTGGCTATGACAGCTGCCATGTTCACATCAATGTCCTGCCCATTATCCCGAATGCACACAGGGTTTAAATATAGTTCGGGGACCTCACTGAGGAGCGGGGCTGTTTTTAGACCGGAGTCGCAGTCTGGCCCAAATTGGAGCGAAAACTATAGATTTGAATTATTTTTGGAAAAATCCACAGCTGAAAAATCAATTCTCGGTGCAGAATTGTCTTAACCGACCTACTTTCCCCAGCTGCATGCTGGTTGCTTGTGTCTCCAATTCAATATTAATTTCTTCACTTCCCTGCCCTGCGGTCCTCTATCAGAACTGCAGCTTGAAAGATCTCAAAACCACTTTCGAAATAAAATGACTCTCAGGTAGGTCACTCAATAATGTCTGAATATATTTGCCGTTTCCCTGTTAAGTTGTGCAGAAAAGGTTCATAGCCCTCTTTAACAGCACTAAAAGGTTTTCACACTGTTTGTAGCGCAACATATTACAGTCCATCCTTTAAATTCTGGAAAGTAAGCGTTCCATCAGACACTTTTCCATTATTTACCAGGTATTTATTGGTTTCTAAGATACTTCTGAGTCGTAGCTTATCTGGTATTTTTCTTGAACTTAGAAGTTACTTTGCTGAATTTACCAGGTATAAACATGTAACTTTCATGGAGTCTAATAATAGTTTCAAAAATGTTCTCCAAAAACACTTGGTAAGCTCCAGACAGTGATCTCTACATTCTGGGAAGGTAACTTCTACAGACGTTTCAGGAACGTACCATGAAGTTTGTGGAAAGTAACAAGTTCTGCAAAAGTGCATCCTGTTGTATAATAGAGCCACCAAATTGTGAAACTATTATTTCAAACTTTTTTGCTCCTCTATAAAGTATCTGTTCCATACCTCTGTAGTTTTAGAGCTGTTCAAGAGAACATTGTGATTTTTTTTTTCATTGTATCACTTTTGCATGGTTGACTGTGGACTCTATATAACGTATTTTTAATACGTCTGTAATGCTATTTGTATGTTTTACCCAGAATACGTTGAAAGGGACTTCAGATAGTGTTTCTAGTGGTTACAGTGTATAGTCTCTCTTTAAAAGGAAAATTATTAAAAAGGATCTTGCATGTAACGCAAAGTTTGATTAGTTTTAAATCACTCAGATCCACTAAAATCTTCCTTTCGCTCTAAAAATCTGAGCTCTTACATCTCTGATTGTCACTGAATGTACCTTTTTAATCAAATCTTTTTTTGTTACTGTCTCAAAGCTGAGTGATTGAAAACGTGCAAAATCACCATTTAAACTGTAATGTAGAAAAGTGGTTTCATTGATCCTATATGTTTGGCCATGTTAAAGTGTTGTGGCTAAAATACATTCGAGTCTGAGTGGACAAGACAACAGAAAAACTGCATTGTATTTCTTGACAAACCAAAAATGAGGATTGCAAAAGCTCTTGTGACCGAGATGCTTGTACCTTTAATGATGACAACACAGATGCAACAAAAGAGCTGTTTTTAAAATGCGCTGGCTGACTCATTGTGAATCACCTTGGTGCAGAAGTTGAACAGGGAGTTCCTTGAAAAAGCCCCAGTCTGAAGAGACCAGCAGGAGGCCAACTCAGTCTGTTTTGTTAGATCTGAAGGGACCACAGTCTGAAGTGCCAGATTTTATTGTAATTCACCGTAGTTTTCTAAGCGTTTGACATTTCACTCAAAATAGTAGGAGTTGTAACCTTGAATCACCAGATTTTGAATGTTTTTCCAACCAGCTTTCCTGATAAGTTTCTCAATCCCTTTAAAACTTCAAGGCAGGAAACTTTGAATCAACTCGTAGCAACCCCCTTCATTTTCCTCCTAAATTATGTACAAATCCTGGCACCCTAATAATGGCGCGGCAGTAACTTTCGCCTGGGCTGAACTTGGTGTCAACTAATTAAGCAAGAAACTCAAATTATCCTGCTGGTGGGTTCATTCGTGTGCTGCAGGGTTTGGGTTTAAATGTCAACTCCCTGTTTGTGTTTGCCGCGAAGTACGCTGCCAGCCTGTGCTCCTCGCACACAAGCTGAATAAAGTCTAAACAGGCAGAAGCCAAGAGCTGAATTATTAATCCCTGGATATTACAAGAAGCTGACACATGTTTGCAGTTGTGGGACATTACTACTTCGCTCATTTTAGATGCATGATAATTTGAGATGAAAACTAGATAAGTTCTGCCGAAGTTTAATGATTTCTTTTTAAGCTGTAAGATGTTGTGATCTAAAATTCAGAGGGGAGGCTTGACAAGTTTCTGTTGCCTGCATTATCTGTTTAATTTATTTTTCAGGTTCCCACTCCCACATAGGGCTTTTTATTCTTTTCTTTTTTTTCCCCCCGCTTTATTGAGTCGTGAGGTGGTCTGAGAGAATATTTGAACAGAAGGAAGACATTAAAGAAGGCAGAGGAAGGCTTCGATTTTTAACCCTGTGGGGGTCCATGGGAATCTAAAGGTGGGAATCAACAGTGATGAAGTCTATGGGAAAGATCCTGCATTATTTACAGCAGCACAGGCTCATAAAGGGGAAGCTGTGTTTGAATAGATCGCTCCTGTCTTTTCGTCTCGCCCAAGGGTTCGCTTCACAGTTATGATCCAACCAGACTGCAAACCTCACATTCAAATGTCAAAATAAGACAGGCAGCACTTGGGCTCATTTTAATATTGACAGCTGTTCTCTTTTTTTTTTTTTTTTTCCAAATTACGGCTTTCGCGACTCCACGACTCATGATCAGATTCCGCAAGGTTGCCGATTCCTCAAGTTCAGGTGGAAACCATCAACTCTGGTGTAATGGGATTTTCCTCTGACAGATGCAATAATGCAGTGTGTTTGTGTACAGTAGGTTTAATGTATGAGTGGTGTTCTACTTTATCTCCACCCTGCTTCAGGCTCTGCTTTGATTTTTCTGTAATAAATAATGCTCTTTTGTCTTCTGTGCTGCATTTGTTCCCAGTTGTAATCTCTCTACTGCTCAATAAATTATGAATAATGCCAGTTCAACCTGCTGTATATCTCTTTTTTTTTCATTTGTCAGATGGTATAATTCTCTCCCCCCTTTTTTTTCTTCTAAAAGAACATGCACAGGAATCACAAACTCTTTCGGTGAGCAGTTTAACTCAAATCTCACTGGGTTGGGGGGAAAAGAAACACCAGAAGCAATCTGCTTTATGTGCACAGAATGTGAGCAGAAATGCAACAACACAAAGAATATTAAGAGTCTTCTTGCACATTTAGCTATGTTTCAGTATTACATGTAGGTACCAATAAAACTAATCTTCCTGATTATTTGGATCCACTAAGTGAATATTTTTGCTGAAAGTCTTTTGAGACAACCAGGCTTATACATTCAGAGACTAACGTTCTTGTTTTTGTCTTTGCAAAATGACTCAATCTATCAAATTGGAAAGAATGCACCTGTGAAAGGAGTTTAGGTTTGAATTTACATTTTTATACAAAGTATATTTGTTTTGATCTGAACCTTCCCAATGGGTCTTTGTCCTGCTGGAAGGTGACCCCACCCAATTCTCGAGCCTTTGCAGCCGCTAATGGGTCTTCTTCCAGGATTTCTCTGGATTTAGCTTAATTTGACTCGATTTCTTCTGCAAAAAATAATCTCCACAGCATAAGAAGAAACGCTATATTTTGAAATACGGCAGAGGACAGAATGTGAGGTTAGGATGACATGCAGAACTAGTTTTTCTGCCGAAACGTTTTGCAAAATGACTAAAATATTCATTTTGAGTATCTGACCAGATTAAATTGTTGCATGGTAGATGCTATCTGACGCAACACACTCAAAGCACTTTCCTATTCGCCTAGCTGCGCTCTCGTCCATTAGACTCAAACACTGAAATACAAATCAGGAGGCGACTTGTGGTTGAGTGCCTTACCAAAGGGCAAAGGTCAACCCTCGGGACTTAAGCCCACAACAGATTGCAAGATGACTTCTCTTCCCACTGAGCCTCAGCCGTCCACTGTGGTTTGTGGCGAACATTGAGCTGCGCTTGTGATTTTTAACATTGCTTTCTTGCCGCTCATCTATAAAGGCCAGGATTGTGAAGATTTTAACTGAAGCCTGGTAAATACTGAGAGTTCAACAATAGCCTGAACATGTCGCACCGTGCAGCCTCCATATGATACAATCTTGATAACTTTTGTCACACTGTACAATAAAACTCAATATGTCATTGCTGCTGAATTGTATCAGAAAGGCCCGACAGACATCGGTCCAATGATCGAAGGACGACCAGTTAAAGGAGTGATCACACTGAAACTGGAAAAAGAGAGGAGGGAGAAGAGACATCTGTTGAAGAGCTAATATCTTTGAAATGGAAGATAATAATCAGAAATCTGTCGCAGCAGCCGTCGCCCTACGTGACTTTTAAAATTTCAGGCTCCGCTTGATATTTGTTCTGGACTGATTTGGTGAGAAGAATAATCTCATAAGAAAGGTCTAACGATTCATTTACAAACAATTTTGACAAGAAAAGCCAATCATCACAGCTTTGCTGAGCTATTATTCTGGTTTAATAGTTGTCCTCTCATCAGGATCTCCACCCTGAGCCGTCGATCTCTGCAGCTCACCCAGAGCTACTTTAAATCTCCCTGATTAAAACTCTCCTTGCCTGATGGTTGGGTTTTATTGGATGTTTATGCAGAGATATCAGACTGAAGGAGGCTGAATACAAATGGGTTTAAGACTTTAAATTTGAAATTGCAAAAAAGAAAAGTTAAATGGCTTAGGGTTGCATTTGAAAAGAGACTGTTGATCATTATTGTGTAAATTTAGTTTCTTTGCCTCTTATTAGGGTTCCCAGTCTTGTGTTTAACTTTTTTCTTTAGTCGAGTTCAGAGAATAAACTGAATGAAGCTCTTCCTCTAAAGCTTAGAGTAAAGTTACAGAGTAGCTTGATATAAAATACTATCCCATGTATTGATCACTAAAGCTAAACTTTTATTCGCAGAATCTGACTAGAAAGCTTTCACATCAAGTCACATTAGATGTTTATTTCAAGACAATCAGATTAAAGGAATTTATTTCAAAAGTTTATTTTCTTTATCTGAACTTGGGGAGTTTCATTTTTGTAGGGAAATCTGTGAAATTCTGAAAAGCTGCCTAATTATGTAGACTCATCCTTCACATCAGTTCCACATCACAGGACACATCTGTGTCAATATTTGACAGACTTTGTCTTTTAATTACATATTCCCTTTTGTGCACTCTCCCAAATTTCAGGCATTATCTCATTACCGCTTGCATGCCAACAAACCTCTTTGCACTTCCTCTAATTGGAATGAGGAGCGGTGCCAGTGTTTGTAGAGGAGAGGAGAGGCATGTCGCTGGAAATTTGTGAGCGGAGAAGACACAAAACGTGTAAGGGCAGCCTGTGGATTTCCTCTGATTTCATCAGTAAAGAAAAAAAAAAGAAAGACGTGTGAGGCGATCCCCAAGACAACAGGCAGCTGGTGCATGTAGGCGAGCTTCGCCGTCCAAAATCTCTGAGAGAAGAAAGTGAAAGAGTCTTCTGAAAGCTCTGCAAGTCATCCTTGGCTTTAGAGTTAACTCCATCTTTCAGCTTGTCTGCCGTGAGTCATCTGTGCACGGTTACGGGGGTGCTGCAAGCATAGCATCCTTATTTTGTAATGCACTGATGGTATGTAGCAATATTCAATTCAAATAATTGCGTTTAGACATTATTTGCTTCTTGGTGTCCACTTGAAAATACTTTTGAATGCATCAGAAACATCAAACAGCCCACCAGATGGGTCAGGGAGCAAAACTAAAAGCGGAGAGAAGTTATAAAACGATATGCAGAGCATTATTCGGTCCATCGGCTGCAAATCTACCAAAACATTGCCGTCTACGTAATCTTACGGGCTGGAAAAGGAAGCAAACCAAGAGGTTCATAGTAAATCTGGAGGAGCTGGATCAGGTACTGTAAACATTGGCTGTGTTTTGTTTTGTTTGGTTTTGGAAAAACTTTAGTTTCACTCTTTAGTTTTCTTCTTTCCAAAATCGAGCCTTGTCAGTATTTGTGCACTAAGCTGCCCCTTGTTGTAAATTGGTGAAAGGAAAGCAACAAGATCTGCTTGTGGGTTGCATATTTTTGCAAGATAAGCTTCTAGGGTTTATTTTTGTGATTTCAAGTCATATCTGCAAAGTCAGGCTCATCTGGACTCCAGTAAACTGTGATGCGTAGTTAACGCTTTCTTTATGCTCTCTCCAGCTTCTTTGAACTTGGTTGGTAGATTATCACTAAACAGATTATTTCATTGGACACGACGCATGTCTGCTGCTGCCGGAGAAGTCCGACTCAAAGAGGATGAAAAAAGGAAGGGCAGAGTCAGCTGGAGTTCTTGTTTTGCAGCCTCTAATTTACAAAAGTTGTGCCTTTTAAAGGTCTACATGACATTTTGGAAATGATCTTCTCACAGCGTGACCTGCCGAGATCTCATTGTGACAACGACGTGCTGAGTTCCACAGATTCCCTCCCCACATACACACACACACACACACACACGCTACATCTCGCTGGAGCCCATCACGATGAGACGACCACTGTTTGAGTCCACTTAATGAGAGTGTAGAGTCAGCGCTCTGGCTGCAATTACAGTGTTTAGGACTCTTTAATGATATGTTAATGGCTTGGCTGTATTACCTCTCAGCTGCCCAAACAACATTAAATACCCCGCGGCTGATTAATCCTGCCTTCACAAAAACATCCAATTAGAAGGAAAATGTTGAAATCTAGATCTGCCAGCAAGTTTTTTGGGGGGCCAAAAAGTACAGAAGCACAAAATGAAGCATGACGAGGTTTACTAAAAAAAAATACAGTTAAAGATGACAAATGAAGTTTGTAAATGTACCTTTTAATATCTTAAACGTCCACTCAGGGATGCGATGCTGAAACACACAGCTCTTCATCAACGCTCGGCGTCATAAAGGTTAAATCGGCGGCCCCTCGGTTTTATAATGCTCTAGTTGTTGCTCACCGCACCGGCAGTGTCTGCCCCGAAATCAGAGGAGTCCTGTCAAAACATCTCAAACAACTTTAATTATGTAGTTTTTCTTGTTTATCTGCTGAATAAAAAAAAACCACAAGAAGGATCTTGACGCAGCGCTCTAGTCGAAGTGAGACGGTTTAGAAAATAGTTGAGAACAGTTTGTTTTAAATGTTATCCTCAAATGTGAGCCAGACCCTTTAGTAAACACTGAAATTGCCTGTTAATTTAGCACCAACTCATGAACTTCAAATCCAATTCCTTCTTTGATTTGCAGCAAACTTTTCTTTCCAAGTTTACACTGTCCACATTGACCACCCGCTTTACCTTGATTAGAAATGCAAATAAGCAACGGAAAATTGGAATCAGTGCAATTGAGGGGGGAAAAAAAGTAATCTGGCATCCTCCCGGCTGTGGCTGACTGGAGGAAGAATAATATTCAGAAGGATATTCAGGAAACGGAAAACGTTCTCCTCCTACAAACTCTGTTGAGAAGGGTGAATATTCACAACACTGATATGTTAAATGCTCAACCATACATCCCTTGAATTAGAATTTCTAATCATTGGTGTCTGCGTGGACGATAAGGATGGCCATTGCGTGCACAAGATAAACAAACATTGTGACGAACAGGAGGCGTTTCAGTTCAGCGAGCCATAAGAAGGTTAACTTATACGTTTTGAATTTATGTTTAATGTCGTTACGCACCATTTGCCTCCTGATGAGGCAACCGGTGCCCAGGCAGGCGTTTTGGTCGACCACCGTTTCAAACTGCTCATTACCCGGGTCATACCCGTCAACAGTGCCCAACTCCCACTTTGATAATTATGAAAACGGATAAAGTCAGTGATTCTGCAGATGTTCTGCCATCCTCTCCCATGCGTTTCCCTCAATGTCTGCTTCCTTTACAGCTGTTTCTCATTAGTAAATCACCTTGCCTGTCTTCTATCCAGCAATCTCCCTCCTCTGTATATATACCCCCATGTTTCTCCTGCTGCCTGTCAGATCCTCCTGTTAGCTATCCTCCCATTTGCTCCAAACCACTCGCTTGTTTGTGTCTTCGGTTTGCTGCTTTCTGTAAGTCACTGTTTTGTTGCCAACTTTTATTTGCCCGCTTTTAAGTCCCATATCACCAGCCTTTAGCAGATGGTGTCTCTTTAAATCATTTTTTTTTAATCTCTGTAGTACATTTAAATCACAAACACTGACCAAAGCACACACAGATTAATAAGACGAACTAAAAGACATGAGCACTTAGTTTTATCATTTTGAAACAAACCCATAAAAACAAGTTCAGCCTGGTAATCCACTAAGTCGATAAAAGAGGCTGCTAGGAAATATCGATTGAAAGCAACAAAGAACCGACACAATTAAACAGAAGGCCTAATCTCCAAAAAAGCCAGTGAGCGGATATTTGTTTAAGGTGAGATTTAAACACTGACAATAAGGGAGGAAGTCAAATATCAAGGGGGGGAGGCAAGTTGTTCGAAAGTTGAAGAAACCAAGTTGAAATGGTCTGCAGATTCCACGAGTATTATCTTTCTCTAATGAGAAGACAACACCACAGATATTAATGCCGGTGTTACAGGGGGCAGCGTAGACCTTGCTTTCTTTGTTTTCGTTTTCCTGATGTTTGACATTGATTTACTGAAACTAAATCAATTTGTGGACAGAAAGACAAACTGTCTTTGCAGGCACTGAAAGTTTATTTTTATTTGAATACCTTCGGTTCTGCAGACGCTGTCGCAATAATAAACTAGCCTCGTTGTCACCCGATAATTGAAGTGCGTCCCAAAAGTATCGGTCGCCGTTGATCTTTTTCACATCTAATGTGTTTTATTCTGATGTCTAAGAAACCAACACAAAGTCTCACACAACTGTAATTTGGAAGGGAGAAGTTAGCAAATGCTAATCATCACTAAATGCAAAGGGTAGCGATTAGCCACCTTTGCTTAGAAACCCCTAATTAAAATCCAGGTCAACTAATTGGGTTTTCTTAGTGATTTTCACATGAGTACCATTATTCAGTGATTTCGTTTCCTTTTATATTGTGACTGCCCTTTAACCTGATACCCCAAAATGAAAGGCATTAAATCCAAAAGCTATGAAAGCTATGATTTTGTCATTTGAATGTATCAAAGGTTCCATTTAAAATCAGGCTTGTGTTTCCCATTTTTAACCTGTCAGACTCGTACTTGTTGCGCTGCTGAAAATAACCATTTTCTCCGGCATAAAAGCCCTTTTCAGGTTGTCAGGGCGGGCCTGAGCTTTAAGCTCCATCGTGTTTGCCTCTTATCAGGCCTCAGAAAGAGGTTGGAAAGGTGATTGGTGTAGAAGGGGGGGGATGCTCATCCACAGCAAAGAGGGGGGGCGCCTAAAGAATGTAGCATCCTTATCAAAGGCCCGGGTGCTGAGCCTCAGTTAAAAATAGAAACCGAGGGAGATTGGCATCGATTTCTGCAGGCGTTGACGGCCCGATTGACAGCAGCACCGCAGCATCGGGCTGTTGAGCCATCGAGGGAATCCGCCAGACAGCCTATGATGAGATGAGATGGGAAGATAACTTCTGACAAGCACCTCCACCCGCCACCCATTTCTAATCACCCCCGTCTCCACGTACACACAAACATGCACACAAGGAGAGAAAAGTAATTACCGCCTGCACACACACACACACACACACACACATACACGTTTGCTGCCCCCTGAGCAAGTAACGGGTCTTTGGCTGGCTGAGCATCCACCTGTCCTGTGTCTGCTGCCAAGTCAAAGCTCATGTGCTCACGCACATACAAAATACCTCTGAAAGTCCCTCCACAACAATCAGCCACCATCCTTAAGGGTTATCTCACTTAATTATCTTCCATCAGTGAATACTACCTAATGTCCATGAGGCGTCCTGGATGGGGATGTCAGTGACCTTTGTTTTATTGCTGTAACTGAACCACACAAAGTCATTATTTTGGTTACACAGTCATCTCTCAGTCTAATTCATCTCTCTGAGGTATTAGAAGCAATTCGGTCTCACTAATGGACTGAGTGGCCTTTTTAGCAATACTTCAGAGATGATGAAATCCTTCCCTGAGATAACAACATTTACAAATGACTTGTTTGTCATTTGCAGATTAGATCCTGATTATTGTTCAGTTGCAGCCTGATGCCAGTGGGCTTAGACCAGACACAATGTCGACACATGTAGCAGCCGGTTGCGCCTCACTTCTAAACAGTTAATTTATTCAACACAGATTTCATCTCAAGGCAGGTCCGACGCATATTCGGTTAAACAGAATCCACGTCGCTCCAAATCTAATTAAAACCGAGCCAAAAAAGACTTTGAGCCTCGACTGCAGCGCGATGTGATGCGATGCGCTGTAATTTCAGAGAAATACTCCGCTACAAAAACCGAAATGAGGATTTGTTTGCATAATAATGAGGACGAGAGACTGGAAATAAAAGGACTTGTTAATGTAAGAATGTGAAATACTGTCCTTAACATCTTAATGAAAAGATCTTAATGGATTTCGAGGGCATTGCTAATAAAAAGTGTGGAAGTGTTTTCTTGCACATTATCAAGAACATGACTTGGAGAAAAAAAAGAAAAGGAATAATGTCATCACTGACAGCAGGCTGAACACGCTCCCTTGTTTTACAGCATTCTGTCTATCTGTGTTATAAAGAAAATTTAAAAAATGCAAAATGATTATTAGAAGAATGTTTTTGCTCTATCATTTATAGTTTGTCAATTTGATCCATCTCCAAAAGAACTGCCCTTTGAAACTTAAAACTAGTTTAAATTTATTAGAACTTATAACGAAAATGATGGACTTTTGCTTCCAATAGTGAATAAAAAGTAGAATGAATTTCCCGCAGGTCCTTTTATCGGTGCCTTTCTCAACTTTTAACAGTAGAATGGAGAGGTGTATGTCTCCCTCTAGTGGCAGAAATGGGACATGTTCTGCTTTGGAAACCTGGATAAATAAAAAAAAAACAGACAAGATGAACGCAGCGTTCATTATTTATTAAAAATAATTGTTCTATGTTTCAAGTAAATGTAAAACATTTATATTATTTATGTATATATATTTGCCTGTATACAACATTTATAGACTTGCAGGACCTCACATTAGTACGAATACTAGTACTTTTCCCCCCATATTGTCATGGTATAGCTATCAACTTCAAAGTATTTTATTATAGTTTTACTTTTCCTGAACTTGAGCCACGTCTTAGGTTTCACCTTACATTTGGTTCAGTGAAAGATAACATTCTGCCGAAACTAAACGCTCCAAACAGCTTTTAATCATCGTGACTCAAAACAGTCCTGGTGGAGCTGCACTGATTAACTGGCAGCATTATTCTACAACTAATCAGTCTGCAGACAGAAATGAGTCTCATCGAATTTCAGAACATGTTTTTCATTGCATCAGTGTGCAAAAAAAACTTTAAGTTAATATTTCACTGTCAGAAACAAAGTGTGTCAGTTGGCGACCATTAATTCATCCTTGTTAATCCAACTCATTGAATTGTACTACTCAAGCCAAGAAAATGCAAAAACTTTAAACTTTATTCATTTAGATTTTTCACCAACATTATTTCTTTTTGCTAAATGCCACAAAAATCAGAGAAATGTGTCAGACTTGTTTGTCAAAATCAGAAGTTTGCGTATAATTTCCTCAGTATTTAGCTTAACCTTGTAAGTGTATTGCTTTGAGTTTCCTTCCATAAGCTCTTCACATTAGTTTGTTGGATTTTGGTCCGTTCCTCTTGACAGAACAGGTAGAACTGTTTGTAAGCCACCTCACTCTCACATGCCTTTTCAGATCTGCCCACTAGTACTCTAAAGGACTGAGGTAAGGACTCCATTATGGCCACGCCAAAACATTTTTTTCATTGACTTTAATAGTTCCATACTAGAATGGAAATGAATGATTTCCTGTATGTCAAACTGAACTTCATTTCTGTAGTCAATGAAGTGCAGTAAGATTCCTGACTGATGAGATCGACTGAGATGCAGATGTAGAACTATACCTAGAATATGTCTCCTAATTGATGCTGTAGATATAGATATATGATGTAGATATGTAAAAAAATACATATCTATATCTATATTAAAGTATTTTTTAGAGACAGGTCATCTGTAATAATTTGGTCACTTTATTTTATTTTTCATGTCAGTATTTGTACAGAAAAAACCCCATCAAATATAAACTTTCTCTCTCTGCAAGAAAGAGAGTTCATCACCAGTTGATATAAAGATTACCCTACAGATGAAAAAGTAAAAGGGCCTACATTCATATACTGTATAGAAATAGGACTGTGCACCTGATTGGCTCAGGTTGTTACGTTTCTTATAAAGCCGTCGAACCTGTAGAAGTTTCATTTTGTATGTTTTATTTCTCAGAAGTTCACTGTAAATAAAAATAAGAAAAATCTAGTTATTTCCTTGCAGTGTCCAGCAAGAGGTGTTGTTCTGCTAGTTGCCTAACACAGCTTCAGTCAGCATCCAGCGTTATTCATGTGCTTTTTGTTTTAGGACATATTCCGTGCAGTTTTCTAAAGAAGTAATAAAATATTAAAAAGGTAGATTAGATATAGGGACAAAAAATCCCGACCAAATTTGTAGTTAAACAGTATTTCTAGTGACGCTAAACGGGACTAATGTCTTGTTAAAGTATGGTAACGTCATTGGAAACAACAAAAGTCATTTATGTTAATATGTTTGATTAACATAGCAGCTTAATTAAATAAAATTTACCGTAAACTTCTGAGAAATAAAACACAAAATGAAACTTCTACAGATATCACGGACTTATAAGAAATGTAACATCGATGTGCGCATCTGCATTACCACAATGTATAATGCATCAAATATAAACGATGCACTATATTTGATGCATCGTTTATATTTATATATAAACGATTCTACATTATATTTAATGTAGAATCTTTTAATGTAGATGCTACATTAAAAGCAGAATCTACATTAAAATATAATGCTTTTAATGTAGATTCAAATTAAACCTTTTTCATTTTCGTCTTGCAGGCTGACGTTTGTAAGAACGAACCTGTCTGACCGGATAGTAGAGGATAGAATAGGTTATCCTTTCTGTCTTTTACCTCTCTCTCCATCTATCCCTGTATCTTTTTAGATATAGGTTTTAGCATACACCGAAGATAAGGGTTCGTTCACAAGTGTTGCCACACCAGACGAAAAAGAAAAGTATTAGTGCCGAGGCCGTTTTAAAGACTTGGTCTTTAAGGCCCCATACCTCACGCCTTCCCGCAGGAGGCATAAGGTGCCCCTGCTGCGGTGGCGCTGCACGTGCTGGAGGCCAGACCTGTACGTAAATTTTAGGCAATCTGTGTCATGTGACTAAGATTTAATAGTCACATGACATGTGACATAGATGTAGATATGTAGAAATAGATATTTAAATCTACATCACTATTTTTTTTTGACAGTCTTGAATATAGTCCCTCTGCGATAATTTGCTCATTCCTCTTTTCTTTTTCTTGTCAATTAAAAGTAAAACCCATCAAATATAAACTTTCTCTCTCTGCAAGAAAGAGAGTTCATCACCAGTTGATATAAAGATTACCCTACAGATGAAAAAGTAAAAGGGCCTACATTCATATACTGTATAGAAATTGGACTGTGCACCTGATTGGCTCAGGTTGTTACGTTTCTTATAAAGCCGTCGTACCTGTAGAAGTTTCACTTTGTATGTTTTATTTCTCAGAAGTTCACTGTAAATAAAAATAAGAAAAATCTAGTTATTTCCTTGCAGTGTCCAGCAAGAGGTGTTGTTCTGCTAGTTGCCTAACACAGCTTCAGTCAGCATTCAGCGTTATCATGTGCTTTTTGTTTTAGGACATATTCCGTGCAGTTTTCTAAAGAAGTAATAAAATATTAAAAAGGTAGATTAGATATAGGGACAAAAAATCCCGACCAAATTTGTAGTTAAACAGTATTTCTAGTGACGCTAAACGGGACTAATGTCTTGTTAAAGTATGGTAACGTCATTGGAAACAACAAAAGTCATTTATGTTAATATGTTTGATTAACATAGCAGCTTAATTAAATAAAATTTACCGTAAACTTCTGAGAAATAAAACACAAAATGAAACTTCTACAGTTATGACGGATTTATAAGAAAAGTAACATTGATGTGCGCATGCGCATTACCACAAGGTATGCTGGATTGACGAGGTATGACAGATTGTCAGAACAAATGTTATTCACGTCAATCTGTGACATGTGATTCCGGCTTTGACTTTGCCCCCCGAGGATCAAGTTACCAGCTGAGCCAATCAGGTGCAGGCGACCCAAGCTGTGTTAGGCAACTAGCAGAACAACACCTCTTGCTGGACACTGCGTGGAAATAAAACACACAAAATGAAACTTCTACAGTTATGACGGATTTATAAGAAAAATAACATTGGTGTGCGCATGCGCATTACCACAAGGTATGCTGGATTGACGAGGTATGACAGATTGTCAGAACAAATGTTATTCACGTCAATCTGTGACATGTGATTCCGGCTTTGACTTTGCCACCCGAGGATCACGTTACCAGCTGAGCCAATCAGGTGC
>NW_006799948.1:5291645-5293795 GCF_000485575.1 Poecilia formosa
GCACCTGATTGGCTCAGCTGGTAACGTGATCCTCGGGTGGCAAAGTCAAAGCCGGAATCACATGTCACAGATTGACGTGAATAACATTTGTTCTGACAATCTGTCATACCTCGTCAATCCAGCATACCTTGTGGTAATGCGCATGCGCACACCAATGTTACTTTTCTTATGAATCCGTCATAACTGTAGAAGGTTCATTTTGTGTGTTTTATTTCCACGCAGTGTCCAGCAAGAGGTGTTGTTCTGCTAGTTGCCTAACACAGCTTGGGTCGCCGGCACCTGATTGGCTCAGCTGGTAACGTGATCCTCGGGTGGCAAAGTCAAAGCCGGAATCACATGTCACAGATTGACGTGAATAACATTTGTTCTGACAATCTGTCATACCTCGTCAATCCAGCATACCTTGTGGTAATGCGCATGCGCACATCAATGTTACTTTTCTTATAAATCCGTCATAACTGTAGAAGTTTCATTTTGTGTGTTTTATTTCCACGCAGTGTCCAGCAAGAGGTGTTGTTCTGCTAGTTGCCTAACACAGCTTGGGTCGCCTGCACCTGATTGGCTCAGCTGGTAACTTGATCCTCGGGGGGCAAAGTCAAAGCCGGAATCACATGTCACAGATTGACGTGAATAACATTTGTTCTGACAATCTGTCATACCTCGTCAATCCAGCATACCTTGTGGTAATGCGCATGCGCACATCAATGTTACTTTTCTTATAAATCCGTCATAACTGTAGAAGTTTCATTTTGTGTGTTTTATTTCTCAGAAGGTTACGGTAAATAAAAAAATTCATAATAAAATAAGAAAAATCTAGTTATTTCCACGCAGTGTCCAGCAAGAGGTGTTGTTCTGCTAGTTGCCTAACACAGCTTTGGTCAGCATCCAGCGTTATTCATGTGCTTTTTGTTTTAGGACATATTCCATGCAGTTTTCTAAAGAAGTAATAAAATATTAAAAAGGTAGATTAACTATAGGGACAAAAATTCCCGACCAAATTTGTAGTAAAACAGTATTTCTAGTGACGCTAAACAGGACTAATGTCTTGTTAAAGTATGGTATTGACATTGGAAACAGCAAAAGTCATTTATGTTAATATGTTTGATTAACATAGCAGCTTAATTAAATCAAATTTAAAGTAAACTTCTGAGAAATAAAACACACAAAATGAAACTTCTACAGATATCACTGACTTATAAGAAACGTAACATCGATGTGCGCATGTGCATTACCACAATGTATAAAGCATCAAATATAAACGATGCATTATATTTGATGCATTGTTTTTATTTATATATAAAGGATTCTACATTATATTTAATGTAGAATATTTTAATGTAGATTCTACCTTAAAAGCAGAATCTACATGAAAAGATTCTGCTTTTAATGTAGATTCAAATTAAACCTCTTTTATTTCCGTCTTGCAGGCTGACGTTTGTAAGAACGAACCTGTCTGACCGCATAGTAGAGGTCAGAATAGGTTTTCCTTTCTGTCTTTTACCTCTCTCTCCGTCTATCCCTCTATCTTTTTAGATATAGGTTTTAGCATACACCGAAGATAAGGGTTCGTTCACAAGTGTTGCCACACCAGACGAAAAAGAAAAGTATTAGTGCCGAGGCCGTTTTAAAGACTTGGTCTTTAAGGCCCCATACCTCACGCCTTCCCGCAGGAGGCTCCTTCCGGCAGGAGGCGCCTTCCCGCAAGAAAGGCTCCTTCCCGCAGGAGGCTCAAGGTACGGGGCTTTCAAGACAAAGTCTTATGAAACAGCCCTGGCACTAAAAATTTTCTTTTTCGTCTGGTGTGGCAAAATTTGTGAACGAACCCTCATCTTCAGTCTATGCTAAAACCCATATCTAAAAAAATAGAGGGATAGACGGAGAGAGAGGTAAAAGACAGAAAGGATAACCTATTCTATCCTCTACTATCCGGTCAGACAGGTTCGTTCTTACAAACGTCAGGCTGCAAGACGGAAATAAGAGGTTTAATTTGAATCTACATTAAAATATTCTACATTAAATATAATGTAGAATCCTTTATATATAAATAAAAACAATGCATCAAATATAATGCATCGTTTATATTTGATGCTTTATACATTGTGGTAATGCACATGCGCACATCGATGTTACGTTTCTTCTAAATCCGTCAT